>NC_056743.1:1837903370-1838203370 GCF_019279795.1 Protopterus annectens | reverse complement strand
GTTCATTCCCGCAAACCTTTGTTCATCAAACCGTGTATAGCAAACGTTCAGTTCAATTAATTACTTTCCAAAGGGAAGTAATGAGTTGCCCAGCATTCGGACTGTCACACAAAGCACATCATTTTAAATCCACCCAGGTGTCCCTCACCTCCCAACTATATATATATATATATATATATATATATATATATATATATATATATATATATATATATATATATATATATATATATATATACCAACTCCGAGATCGCACTGCAGTGGGGAAAAGGGCAAATTTCTGATTCTGGGCAACCAGGATTTTCTCCATTTCTACCAGCTGACTATAATATTTTGTTTGTGGATTGGACTAATGCGGCAACTAGGGCTACTCTTTGGCATGCCAAAGTTCAAGTGGGTTGTTTGTGTGTTTAGTCACTTGGGTATCCCATGTTCCAGTTTTCAGTGTTCGGAAAATAATAGTTCATACTTCATAATCCTTTTTGCTTTTCTGTTCATAGTTCTTTCTGGATTGATTCCCACTGTCATTTTTACATTAATTTTTTTTCCTTCATATCCTTTTGTCTTCTTCACTAGTTTAATTTACCAGAGCTGGCGCATTTATCCATTGAAACACGTATTTTGACAGGATTTTTGCTTATGATCAGTGAAACAGGTAAAAGAGTAAGTGCTCTCACTATAAGTGGTAGGTTCCCTCCAGTTGTGGTCTGTGTGTGGCTCAAACGATCTGCTTACTCCAACAAAATCATTACCACAGCCAGGTAGAAGAGCAGATACTACCTCACTTTATCCACAGGAAGGGAGCAACACCAATTTGCAAAACCATTACCTTATTAAGGAATAGTACTGGTTTATAAAACCACTCCTAGTATGATTAGGAGTGTCCTGGCCTAAAGCAAGCTGAACACCATTACCGTAGGCATCCTCAAAAGAATTTCATCTTCACAAAACTTGGAACTTTTGGCTACAATAAGGATCTGATGAAGCTCATCTACCATGTGAGCAAAAGTGCTTCAACCTTCAGGGCTAATTAACTACTACTGCATTGCTAGGAAAGTTCTGACACAGGTTAAAAAGTTTTATTTTTCAAAAAAAATTGTAAAAGCTATTTCTACTGTTGTCACAACCCTAATCTGGTAGTCTTTTTGGTACTTTCTGTATTTTTAACCACAGGAAGCCCCCAAAAAGTGGGCTCAGTCCAGATGTTCTTCGTGTTTCACTGTTGCAGTAATCACCTGTGGGATGTTCTTTGTGTTTCACTGTTGCAATCATTACATTTGGGCAATCTGCTGGCATTTTTCCCTCAGGCGGCCTGAATATCAAAGTCTTGGGTCCTGTGTCGGTTGCTGTCTCTCTTCCATGATGTCAGGTCATCAGGGGGTATAAAACAGGCAGCCGACGCCATTTTCTTCAGTCTTTCTTGCCGCGCGATGCCCGAAGCAGTTGGCAAGTGCCGGTTGGCCGACTCCTGAAATTTTCGAATTTGAGTTTCAGAACCGAAGTCTTCAATTAAAGCTAAGTACCCCATTGGGAAACTCTTTCTTGTTCCATACCGATGTCAGTAAAAGTTAATAATTACATTACTTGTGGGAAGCAAATACCTCATAAGGATTTTCATTTGTACTGTATTCCTTGCCTAGGCCCCGATCGTAGCGTGCCTTGCTGATGGTTTTTTGCTAGATTTGACCAATGCACTATTAAGCGTCGGTATATCTTTGCTTCAAAATATTTTGGAAACAAGATTTAACTACCCTGAAAAGTCGTCAGATAGCAGTCAGACTACCGGAGTTCACAAAAAACGCAAAGAAAAGGACAGCAACAGACAGACCATCGAGGTCCAAAACCAACGACGAAGCTTCTCCTAAGCCAGTCGCCGGTACTCAGTGAGGTGCTTTCGCAGCCCCTGATAGCCACTACTTTTGAGTCTCAGGCCTCTACCGAGACCCATGTGGAGTCCGGCACACTGCGAGATTCTCAAAGTATTGTACCTGCGGATGTCTCTCCCTCGGATGGGTCCGGAGCCGCTGAGCAGGCACCGGCTTCTGAAGGTGTTTTCAAGCCTAAGCATTTCTATGTAAAACTGACGCCGGTTTCAAAAACAAAGACAAAAGCAACTTCTAAGGCTAAAAAAACCGACGCATGAGCCACGTGCTTAGGCCTCTATGCCCAAAAAGCAGATGATCAAAATGGCTGAAGACTTAATTTCTTCTGATTCCTCTTTTGATCGGGAATTTTCTATACCACCCAATGAGGATTCAGATGCAGAGGAATCCATCCCATCTGCATCTCCTCCTGAAGGTTATTCCTTTGGAGAAACCTTACATATTTTGAGGGAACATTTTCATTGGGAGAGTCAAGATTTCTCAGAATCAAAAAAGAGGCTTAGGGATTTCCTTCTCCTTCAGCATAGTCGTTTGGCCATACCTCCTGTATTAGACATTGTTGATGTGTTTTTGGAATCAAGCATGACTCTAGATTCCTTACCTCTCCTAGCAAGCCAGACAGATATTACAGGGTTCCTGACTCGCACAAATTTTTATTCAAAAACTCTGCTGCTGACCCTGAAACTATCTCACAAGGTCCCAAAGGTGTAAAGGCCTCAACAGCTAAGAATCATACCCCCTCTGATAGAGATTCCAGGGTGCTGGATAGATGGGGAAAGAAGGTTTACATGTCTGCAACCTTGGCAATTAGAGCCTTAAACTGCCAGTTTCATATGCTTAAATGTCAACAGCATGTTATGGGATTATTGAAACAGAAAATGATGCTGATTTCTGAATGTGTGGAAAATAATTACAGGAATTATTGCATGCAGCAGAACAGGTTGGAAAGCATACTTTGCAATCTGGTTTTGATTCCTTGGAGGCCTACTGCAGGACCGCAGTTGCTGGATCTGTGATAAGAAGGCATGCCTGGCTCAAGGAGCAAAATTTGCCTGATCATGTTAAAGCTAAATTGTTGGATACACCTTTACAGCATGATACTCTGGTGATAAGGCAGAAGAGGTTTTAAAGAAAATGGAAGACAAAGCTAAGTCTATGCAAACTGTAAAATACTTTTTACAAGTGCAGCCACCAAGATTCAGTAGACACTGGCCTACAAAAAATTGGTCCTTTCCTGTGTCCGACAGAGCTTCATGGGGCAAATACAGGTGCTCAAAGGGCTCTAGATACCAATCACAGGATTCTTACAGGTCAAAGCAATGGGGTGCCTCTGCCTCTAAATCTGGAGGAAATAAAGCACAACCTTACAGTAAACAGTCTCAATGACTTCCTTCTGCCATCACCAAGCACTTATCTTTTGGCAGCCCCCTTAGGGGGAAAACTTGCACTTCATGCTCAAAATTGGCAATTAATAACCCAGGACAAGTGGGTATTAAAAATAGTATCCCAGGGATACAGATTTCATTTCCATACTTTGCCAACTCCAAACGGTTGGCCAGATCTGCCACAAAATCAAAGGGCAGAGGCACAGAAACAAGTTACGTCCCTCATGGAAATGGGGGCTATTCAGCCAGTACCAGAACAGGAAAAAGGACAAGGGTTTTACTCAAGACTGTTCTTGGTACCCAGAAAAGACCATGCCTGGCGCCCAATACTGGATTTATCGATTTTGAACACATTCTTGGACTTACCAAAATTCAAAATGCTAACTTTGCAGCAGCTTCTGCCCATGCTGGGCAAGAACGCTTGGATAGTGACTCTAGACTTAAAAGAGGCATACCTGCATATCCCAATAAGGGAATTGTGCAGAAGATACCTTCGCTTCAAGGCTGGTTTTATGCATTACCAATTCTCGGCACTGTCCTTTGGCTTATCTACTGCGCCCATGGTCTTTACAAAGTGCCTGGCACCAGTAATTGCATTTTACAGACAAACTATACAAATCTATCTGTACTTGGACGACTGTCTCATTCAACCAGAAAACAAGGACATTCTTCAACATCTGGCATTTGTGAAAAGGCTTCTAACATGCCTTGGGTACACAATAAACGAAAAATCACAACTGGTACCCTCTAAAACGATTACCTTCCTGGGTGCAAGCTTGAATACAACTGCCCAGGTGGTTTATCTTACGCCAGACAAACTAAGGCAACTGACTATTTACTTCAAACAGATGGCAACAAAAACCCAGTTATCTGCAAGACAGATTCTGCAGGCTTTGGGGTTCATGGCATCCTGCATTCTACTGATTCCATATGCAAGACTGCATATGAGGAAACTACAGCGGTACCTAAAAAGTTTATGGAGTCAGCATTGTCACAGTCTGGAAACAATGATTCCTCTCATTCCCTGCCTACAACAGGAGTTTCTTTGGTGGGCAGAGACATGTCACCAGAACATGGGACGGTCTTTCACTCTACCCCCTGCCAACCAAACACTAACTACAGATGCATCAGACTATGCTTGGGGGGGCCCAACTGGCGGGGAGATGCATTCAGGGCATATGGAACCCAAAACAAATGCATCTGCATATCAACCAGAAAGAGATGTTAGCTGTTCAGAATGCCCTGACAGCCTTTCATCCAGGACAACTACTGATCAAGACGGACAACACCACGGTTATGTGGTACATAAACAAGTAGGAGGGCACACATTCCTACCTCCTTTGCAGACTAGCCATGGCATTGTGGGACACAGCCTTGACTTACCAAGTACATCTTCAAGCTCAATTTCTGCCAGGAAAATAAAATACTCTGGCAGACGACCTAAGCACAAACCATATGGACCCTCACGAGTGGAAACTGGATCCACACGTCTTCAGCATGATAAAGAAATGGGGGAGCCCGGACAGATCTATTTACCTCTCCCCAGAATTATCAACTGGACAAATTCTGCACAAGGACTTATCAGAGACGAGCATGGAAAGTGGATGCCCTATCCTTCAATTTCCGTCAGTCTACACCTTTCCTCCTTTGCCTGTTCTTCCCAAGGTCCTACTAAAGGTTAGACAGGGACAACCAAAAATTATTCTAATTGCCCTGGACTGGCCTCTCCAGCACTGGCACCCAATCCTAAGGAATATCTCAACTCCCTTCTTGGTACTTGCCTCAAATACCTCATCTACTGTCTCAGCAGAACAGTCAAATCCTGCACACTCCGCTCCAAACTCTGAACCTGGCAGCATGGCTGATCCTGTAGATGTTCATCGTGTTTCACTGTTGCAGTCATGACTGTAGGGTTCTCCTCTGCCGGCAGGCAGTCCTCGGTTGGCCAGAATCCCAAAGTCTGGGTCCGGCGTTGGCTGTTCAACCATGCTCCCTGACGTCAGAGCGCCAGGAGTACAAAACCGACAGCCGATGCCATTTTCTCCAGTCTTTCTTGCTGTGCGGTGATAGCAGTTTGCAAGTACCGATCGGCTAACTCCTGACAATTTTTTTGATAATCTTCAGTCCGAAGACTTTCTTCTCCACTCAAAGCTAAGTACCCCATTGGGGAAACTTTTTTCTTGCTCCAGTCCGATGTCAGAAAAAGTTAATAATTGTATTTCATGTGGGAAGCAAATACCTCATAAGGATTTTCATTCTTACTGTATTCCTTGCTTAGGCCCTGACCACGACGTAGCTAGTTGTCAGTTTTGTGCTAGATTCAATCAACGTACAATTAAACGAAGGTGAGATTTTGCTTTTCATTACTTCAGTAGGCACTTTAACTACAAAATGTCATCGGATACGGTTCTGGCTACTGGAGTTTACAAACGTTGCAAGGATAAAGACAGGCCTCCGAGGTCCAAATCTGATGATAGCGCACAAGCAGAGCCAGCTTCAGGTTCGGCCGTCGTCAGTGAGGAGCTTTTGCAGCCCCTGTCATTGGCCATTTCAGAACCGATGGCCGAAACGGACTCTCATGAGGAGCCAACCAGGCCTTTGAATATTTCTATTGCAGGACCTTCGGACAATGCTCCTTCGGATGGGTCCGGAGCCGCTGTGCAGGTACCGGCTTCCGAAGGGGTTTTCAGGCCTACTCAGCTTCTAATAAAGGCAAAGCCAAAGACCAAGGCAAAGACTCCTTCTAAATCAAAGACTGCAACACAGGCCTCTTCTGAACCGGCTCCCAAGTCACAGAAACAGTTACTCAAGATGGCGGAGGATTTACTTACTATGATTAGGGGTTCACATCCCCCTCCAGATAAAAGGCCAAGGCAGGATGTTTATTATGATTCCTCTGATCAGGCTTCTGTTTCTTCAGTTTCTTCTTCTGACCAGGAATATTCTTTTCCTCCTTATGAGGATTCTGATGCTGAGGAATCCATTCCTTCAGCTTCTCCCCCTCAGGATTTCCCTTTTGGGAAACTTTGCATGAAATGAGGGAACATTTCCATTGGGAAGGACAGGAGTATTCGAATCTAAGAAAAGACTAAGAGATTTTCTTCTTCTCCCCAACATAGACCCCTGGCTATTCCTCCTGTTTTGGATATTGTGGATGATGCTTTTTCGGAGGCTAACTTAACCCCTGACTCTTTTCCTCCTGCTCCTGTTAAGCCTGATAGATATTACAGGGTTCCTGATTCCCACCAGTTTTTATACAAGAACCCTTCTGCTGACCCTGAAACCATTTCTCAGGGTCCTAAGGGAGTTAAGGCCGCTTCTGCCAAAAATCCCATTCCCACTGAAAAGGATTCTAGATCTTTAGAAAGATGGGGCAAAAAAGTGTACACTTCTGCTACTTTATCCATTAGGGCTTTAAACTGTCAGTTTCATATGCTGAAATTCCAGCAATTTCTCTTGATTGTTTTAAAACAAAAGCTTACTTACATTTCTGCCTGTGCAGATGATAAGGAATTACATGACTTATTGCATGCCACTAAACAAGTTGGGAAGCATGGTTTACACTGTGGATTTGATGCCCTGGAGGCTTCTTGAAGGGCTGCTGCCTCCGGCACAATCATTAGAAGGCATGCATGGCTAAAGGAACAAAATTTGCCAGAACAAGTAAAAGCTCAATTATTGGATGCTCCTGTTCAGCATAATGTTTTGTTTGGATCAGAAGCTGAAGAGGTGATTAAAAAGATGGAGGATAAGGCGAAATCCATGCAAACAGTTAAAGATTTCTTACAATTACAGCCACCTAGATTTATCAGGAATTGGCCTTCTAAAAATTGGTCCTTTCCCACTTCAGACAGGCCTCAGAGGGGTAGATATAGACACTCCAGAGGAAGGCCTCAAACACAAGCTTCTTATAGACCAAGACAGTGGACTGCTTCCACCCCTAGGGGAGGAGAGGACAGGTCACAAACTCATAGGAAACAAACTCAATGACTCCCTCTGTTGGGCTGCAGGAACTTCTTGCCTGGAAGCCCCTCTCGGAGGAAAACTCGCTCTTTTTTTATCAAAATTGGACTCGTATAACCCAAGACAAGTGGGTTCTGGATGTGGTTTCAAGAGGTTACAAATTCCATTTTCATACCCTGCCAAGGCCAAGCGGATGGCCAGACCTTCCAAAACATCAATGGACAGAGGCCTTAAAACAGGTGGAAGCTCTTTTGGCTATGAAAGCCATAAAACTGGTTCCACTTTCAGAGATGGGACAAGGTTTTTACTCAAGACTCTTTCTAGTCCCCAGGAAGCAAAACTCATGGAGACCCATTCTGGATCTGTCAGTCTTGAACACCTTTCTAGAGATTCCAAAATTCAAGATGCTTACTCTACAGCAGCTACTTCCAATGCTGTCCAAAGATGCATGGATGGTAACTTTGGATTTAAAGGAGGCGTATTTACACATTCCCATCAGGCAGGAACGCAAAAAATACCTCCGGTTCAAGGCCGGATCGAGGCACTTTCAATTCTCTGCGCTGCCCTTTGGATTGTCTACTGCGCCCAGGGTCTTCACCAAATGCCTGGCTCCAGTAGTAGCTTACTGCAGACACAAGGGAATTCAAATTTACCCTTATCTGGATGATTGTCTAATTCAGGCAGACAGCAAGGATGTCTTACTCCAGCATCTAGAATTTGTACAGAACCTCCTCAAGTTCCTGGGATTCTCTGTAAACATAAAAAAGTCAAATTTGACACCCTCGCAACAGATAACTTTTCTGGGTGCTCTTCTAAACACCACAACCCAAATGGCATTTCTGACATCCGAAAAACAATTACAGCTGGCTTCAACTTTCAAAACCTTGGCAACTTTAACTCGGCTATCTGCAAGGAGATTCCTGCAGACTTTGGGTTACATGGCCTCCTGCATCCTTCTCGTACCATATGCAAGACTACACATGAGGAAAATACAGTGGTACCTAAAAAGTGTATGGTCTCAACATTGCCACAGTTTAGACATACTGATCTCTGTCCTGCCTTGTCTTCAAAAGGAATTCCTTTGGTGGTCCAGGGCATGTACTCTAAACAAAGGGAAACCCTTCTGTCTGCCTCCTGCCACTCAGATTCTGACCACGGATGCCTCGGATTATGCTTGGGGAGCCCATTTTCAGGGCAACTGTCTGCAGGGCCTTTGGACAAAGGATCAGAAGCACCTGCATATCAATTTAAAGGAAATGTTAGCCGTTCAGAAAGCTCTAATGGCCTTCAGGAACCTTCTACAACCAGGACAACTACTAATACGGACGGACAACACAACAGTTATGTGGTACATAAACAAGCAAGGGGGATCTCATTCCTACCCCCTTTGCAGACTAGCCATGGATCTATGGAACACAGCTCTAGCTTGAAATCTGGACCTTCAAGCTCAGTTTCTACCAGGGAAGCAAAACTTCCTGGCAGACGGTCTGAGCAGAAACCTTTCAGATCCACACGAGTGGATGCTGGACACCAAAATATTCAGGATGATAGCAGCAGTCTGGGGATGTCCTCACATAGACCTCTTTGCATCAAATCTCAATCATCAACTACAGAATTTATGCACCAGGACTTTTCACAAAGAAGCTTGGAAAGTGGATGCCCTATCATTCAGTTGGAGGAACCTCTCGGGATATGCCTTTCCGCCTCTTCCTCTTCTTCCACGGGTATTATTAAAGATAAAACAGGACAAGCCCAAGATGATTATCTTGCTGGCCCCAAATTGGCCTCGACAGTTTTGGTACCCAACTCTAAAAAACCTATGTCTGGAGCCCCCTTGGGTTTTACCTCGGTCTCCGAACCTTCTGTCCCAACATCAGGGTCAGGTTCTACACTCTCATGTCAGAACTCTCAGCCTGGCGGCCTGGTTAATCCAGGGCCTTTGATTTCTTCTTTCCTACCCAAGCAGGTTATGGATGTCATTTTAGAAGCCAGACGTCCTAGCACTAGAAAATCTTATGTAGGGAAATGGAAAAGATTTTGTTCCTGGATGCAGGCTCAGGATTCTGATCCTCTTCTTCCGAACATTCCTTTAATTTTACTTTACTTGACAGATCTCTTACATAAGGGTCTCTCTTTCTCTTCCATTAAGATACATGCCTCTGCTATTTCTGCTCATTATAATACAGACCCTCCAATCTTTTCCCACCAGCTCATGAGACAGTTTCTCAGAGGAGCTAAGAACTTAAGACCTCCTAGATCTCCTCCCATTCCTGCTTGGGATCTCAACTATGTTTTGGAAAAACTAACCTTGCCTCCTTTTGAGCCTGCTGCCTCTTCTGACATCAAGTTTTTATCTTGGAAGACAGCCATCCTGTTAGCCTTAACCTCTGCCAGGAGAGTTTCAGGGTTACAAGCTCTTATGGCTGTGGAACCTTATATTATTTTTCATCAAGATAGGGTGTCTTTGAGGACTAATCCTACCTTCATGCCTAAGGTGGTTTCCAAAGTGGCTTTAAATCAAACTATCCACTTGCCAACTTTTTTCCCCACTCCTCAAAATAAAGGGGAAAGGATCTTACATTCCTTGGATGTACACAGACAACTAAGTTTTTGCCTGGACAGAACCAAGGACATCAGAAAATCAGAACAATTGTTTGTTTCTTATGCTTCAAGTTCCCAAGGTAAAGCCATTTCAAAACAGACCATTTCTAAATGGATTGCTCATGGAATCAGATTTTGTTATTCACACCATGGAAAGCAAATCCCAGGGAGTATACGGACTCATTCCACCAGAGCTGCTGCCACTTCTGCGGCCTTCCTCAGGGGAGTTCCTACCAAAGACATTTTGGAAGCTGCAACTTGGAGTTCAGTGCATACTTTTTCTAAGCACTACAATCTACCTCTCAACTCTAACTCTAGGGCAGGCTTTGCCTCTGCAGTCTTGCAGGGCCTTTTAGCCACCCCTTCCACTTTATGACCACCTCCCTTTCTTTCAGCTTTGGGATTCTACCCTACAGTCATGACTGCAACAGTGAAACACGATGAACATAGTACAGTTGTGTACACCTACCATAAATGTAGATGTTCGAGTGTCTTCACTGTTGCAGTCTGTTCCTCCCTCCTGTCCCCTCTTATTTTTACTTTTGTGTGGTTCCTTTTTTCACCATTCTTCTGAGGTGCATTTGCAAAGGATATGGGACCTTTCTCATTTTGGGACTCCTGACATCTGGGGCAAGAAAAACTGGAGAAAATGGCGTCGGCTGTCGGCTTTGTACTCCTGGCACTCTGACGTCAGGGAGCATGGTTGAACAGTCGACGCCGGACCCAGACTTTGGGATTCTGGCCGACCGAGGACTGCCTGCCGGCAGGGGAGAACCCTACAGTCATGACTGCAACAGTGAAGACACTCGAACATCTACATTTATGGTAGGTGTACATAACTGTACTTTATTCAAACACCCCCTCTCAGTAAATCTGTGATGGATGTCATTTTGGAAGCCAGAAGGCCTAGTACTAGAAAATCTTATGCTGATAAATGGAAGAGATTCTGTGCTTGGAACCAAGCACAAGGAACTGACACAGCAAAGCCAAATATCCCTCAGATTTTACAATACTTGACTGAGATGTTTGACAAGGGCCTATCCTTTTCATTAATAAAAATCCATGCCTCTGCCAGCTCGGCTCATTACAACACAGAGCCACCGATCTTTTCTCATCCTTTGCTAAAACAGTATCTTAGAGGAGCCAAAAATGTAAGGCCTCAAAAAAGATCACCAATTCCTGCATGGGACCACAATTTTGTGTTGGAAAAGCTCCCCCTGCCTCCATTTGAACCAGCGGCTACTGCAGATATAAAGTTTTTATCCTGGAAAACAGCTTTACTTCTGACTGTCAGTTCAGCAAGAAGGGTTTCAGAACTACAGGCCCTCATGGCTGTGGAGCCTTTTATTATATTTTACCCAGACAGGGTGTCCCTCAGGACCAATCCTTCCTTTATGCCTAAGGGTGGTATCCAGTGTGGCTCTTAACCAAACTATTCACCTGCCAACTTTTTAGCCAAATCCACAGAACAAGGGGGAGCGGATTCTGCATTCCTTGGATGTACACGGACAGCTAAGATTCTACTTAAACAGGACCAAATCTCAAAGTCTGAGCAGCTATTGGTGGCATTTGCTGCAGGATCAGAGGGAAAGGTTATTTCAAAGCAGACTATTTCAAAGTGGATAAGCCACTGCATTCGTTTCTGCTATTTGCATCATGGTAAACTGGTGCCCAAGGGCAGTGGGTCACATTCCACCAAGGCTGCATCTACATCAACAGCTTTTCTCAGAGGAGGTGCTAACCAAAGACATTCTAGAAGCTGCTACTTGGAGTTCTCTTTATACTTTTACAAAGCATGGTCATTTGCCTCTCTTCTCTAAATCCAGGGCAGGCTTTACCACTGCAGTTCTGCAGGGCCTTATAGCTGCTCCTAATGCTATTTAGTTCCAGCCTCCCATCCATAACTTTGGGATTCTACCCAAATGTAATGACTGCCAACAGTGAAACGCGAAGAACATAGTACAGTTGTGTACACTTACCATAAATGTAGATGTTTGAGTGTATTCACTGTTGCAGTCCGGGTTACCCTCCTGCCATCCCCCTTTATTCTTCAGCTTTTCTTTCCTTCACTATATTCTACAGCCTTTGTGGTTTATTTGCTTTTAGATGAAAGTAAAGTTTATGTTGTGACAATTGCATATATTTATAGATGTCCTTCATGGATGCATCTGCAGTCATAACAAGTGGGTTGTCCTGTCGTCAGGCAGCCCTGCAGTCGGCCGGATTCCAAAGTCCGGCTGATGTCGCACTCCACCCGACGCCATCTCTGGTCTTCGGTATAAAAGCATCAGCCGACGCCATTTTCCTCAGTCTTTCTTGCCGCTGGCAGAAGCTGTTCGCAAGTTCGGTCGGTCGGATCCAGAGATTACTTCACCGAATACTACAAGACTTCTAAAGCTGACTCTTTCTTGCCTCAGCCGATGTCAGAAAAAGTTAACAATTGTTTAACCTGTGGGAAACAAATACCTCATAAAGATTTCCACTCTTACTGTCTGCCTTGTTTAGGCCCAGCCCACGTAGCAGCCTGTTCGGCCTGTGCCCTTTCAACCGATTAGCCGGTCGGAGTTTGCAGAACAGTTTTTCGTTCTGATTTTGCGTATATTATGCCGCCGGATCCTCCGACTACCCAATCTACCAAAACGCAAAGACAGAAGACCCATTCTCGCAGTCCGCCATTCGTCAACCACGGTAAAGCAAACAAACCGAAAACTGATCAAAGTACAGCTGAAACTATTCTTACAACTGAGGCCCCTGCTACAACTCTTGAATCGACCTCAGAATCTTTACCCACTACGGTGGTTGACTTATCAGACACCATCCCTTGGATGTCTCTACCCCAGCACGTGGTGCTGCTAGGCCTCCAGCAGCCATGTCCATTAAGGCCTTCGCCAGGGCTAAAGCAGCCAAGACTACTAAAACAGGGCCTGTTAAACCCCCACATCCAGGCCCTCTTCTAGTTCTCAAATGCTTACTTTGGCAGAAGATTTAATTTCTTTAATTAGAGGATCTCAATCTCACCCAGACAGGGCTTCTCAGCCCCCAGAGAAGAGACCTAGGGCAGAGCCCCTGAGCCAGTGTCTTCTGATGATTCTGCTGATGAATCAGACATAACTGACCAGCCAGAGGCTCCCTTCTCCAATTTTGAAGATTCTGATGCTGAAGAATCCATTCCAGCTGCTTCCCCACCAGAAGAATTCTCCTTTGGGGAAACCTTGCATGCCATGAGAACAGTTCCAATGGCAGCAACAGGATTTTTCAGACTCCAGAAAAGACTTAGGACCTTTCTGCACCTCCCACAGCACAGGCCCTTAGCTATACCTCCTGTTCTCTGTGGTGGATGATGCTTTCAATGATGTTTGCTCCGCTCCAGATTCTTTACCCCAGCCCCTGCCAAACCAGACAGATTTTACAGGGTGCCAGATACTCATCACCACCTTTACAAGGCCCCTCTTGCAGACCCAGAAACTATATCCCAGGGTCCCAAGGCAGTAGCGACCACAGCTAAAACCCTATTCCTTCTGAAAGGGAAGCAAGGTCATTAGACAGATGGGGTAAAAGGTCTACACTTCAGCTACTCTCTCAGCTAGAGCTTTAAACTGTCAGTTTCACATGATACAATACCAAGAGTTTATGCTTGATCAGTTAACTAAAAACTAACCACTGATGAATCTCTTGATAAGAAATATGTATTAGAGATGGTAAATAACATACAACAGGTTAGCAACCATTCCTTAAAATGTGGCTATTATGCACTGGAGGCTTCATTTAGATCAGCCATGACAGGCACAGTGATAAGAAGGCATGCATGGCTAAAGGAACAAGCTTTACCGGATCATGTTAAAGCTAAGTTGCTGGATGCTCCTATGGACAAGACAAGTTTGTTTGGTACACCTGCCCAGCAGGTTATGAAGAAAATGGAAGAAAAGGCAAAATCTGTACAAACTGTTAAAGATTTCCTGCAGGTTCAACCCCCAAGGTTTAGCAGGAACTGGCCTGCCAAAAATTGGTCCTTTCCTGACTCCACAAAATTTCAAAGGGGCAGAGGCAGAAACCAATCCAGAGGAGGTGCCTACAGAGGACGACAGTGGCAAGGTAACAACAGAGGCACAGACACAGCCACTGCCACTACATCAGCACAACCACAGTGACTTAATCCTAAATCCGCCTACCAGGGAACAAATAGCAGCTCCTCTAGGCGGAAAGTTAACCTTATTTTCAAAGAACTGGCACTACATAACAAAAGACAAGTGGATTTTACAAACCATAGATCAAGGTTACCAGTTTCACTTCCACACTTTACCAGTAAAAAGGGGAATGCCAAATCTACCTCCAAATCAAAAAACAGAGGCTCTACGCCAGATAATGGAGTTAGCAAACATGAGAGCTGTGGAAAGAGTGCCAACAGCAGAACAAGGAAAGGGGTTCTATTCCAGACTATTCCTAGTTCCAAGAAAGGAAAAAAGTTGGAGACCAATCTGTCCACCTTAAATACTTACATCATTGTCCCAAAATTCAAAATGCTGACCCTACAGCAACTTCTTCCCATGCTGGGCAAGGAGTCTTGGCTGGTAACTCTAGATCTCAAGGAGGCATACCTGCACATCCCCATTCGACCAATCTGCAGAAGATACCTCAGATTTCTTGCAGGATCAGAGCACTATCAATTCTCAGCATTGCCCTTTGGCTTATCTAGAGTATTCACAAAATGCCTGGCATCAGTAATCGCCCATTGCAGACTACAGGGAATTCAAATTTACCCATACCTGGACGACTGCCTGCGGGACAACAAAAGCAAGCTGACAACAGATTTACAAAGGGTCATTCACTTGCTACAAGGACTGGGATACACAGTCAACCTACAAAAGTCAAGGCTGATACCATCCCAAACAAGGACATTCTTGGTGAATTGGACACAGTACAACAAATGGCATTCCTGACTACAGAAAACAAAAAGAACTTCCTCTTTACTTCTTGGCACTAACAAAACTGAACAAGTTAACAGCAAGAAAAGTTCTGCAGGCTTTGGGCTTCATGGCATCATGCATAATCTTGGTCCCATTTGCCAGACTACATATGAGGAAACTACAATGGTACCTAAAGAATTTATGGTCCCAACACAGACACAGCCTAGAAACAGAAATCCCACTAATTCCATGCTTAAAACAGGAGTTCCTATGGTGGGCTCAGGCATGCCAGTCAAACCCAGGCCTACCCTTTCGCAGATGTCAACCAAGCCAGACCATCACAACAGACGCTTCAGACCTAGGATGGGGGGCACACATGCTGGACAAATGCGTGCAAGGATTGTGGACACAGGATCAACTTCACCTGCACATCAATCTAAAAGAAATGCTGGCAGTAAAACTGGCAATCCAAAACTTCAAACCATTTCTCAAAGAGGGCCAGTTGATGATAAGGACAGACAACACCACAGTCATGTGGTACATCAACAAACAGGGAGGCACTCATTCATACCCCTATGCAGAATGACCTTGGAGCTGTGGACCCTGGCACTCAGCTACAACATTCAGTTACAGGCAATATTTGTACCGGGAAAGACAATACTCTAGCAGACATATTAAGCAGAACCACTGATGTGGAAGCTGCACCCGACATCTTCAAGACCATCTCAAAGAAATGGGGAATGCCACAGATAGACCTATTCGCATCACCTCTCAATCACCAGCTCAAAAAATTCTGCACAAGGACATTCCACCCACTAGCATGGAAAGTGGACTCACTCTCCTTCAACTGGAAAGGCCTAACAGCATATGCATTCCCACCTCTTCCCTTGATACACAAGGTACTACTAACAATCAAGGAAGAACGTCCAAGGATAATCCTGATCGCTCCAAACTGGCCAAGACAACACTGGTACCCACTACTGAAGAGCATGTCTCGAACAATATGTGGCCAATACCCTGATGCCTTTGATGTTAACTCAGAACAACTACAGCATCATACATCTGAACCTAAAACCCTGCAACTGACTGCATGGAACATCACATAGCAGCAGCTAATCCAGAACTTTCCCAAAGAGTTAAAGACATTATTCTTGAAGCACGCAGACCTTCAACAAGAAGGAACTATGCTGGAAAATGGAAAAGTTTTGTCATTTGGAAAAGATGTGTCAAACATAGATATGCCTAACATTCTGGAGTATCTGGCAACTTCTTCATTCAGGCCTGTCCTACTCCTCCATCAAGATACATGCATCAGCTATTTCAGCAGAATACAGCTTTGATCCACCTGTTTTTCACCCTTTGCTCAGGCAGTTCCTCAGAGGAATTAAGAATGTAAAACCTCCAAGGAAACCACCATTACCAGCTTGGGATTTAAACTTTGTGCTAGAAAAGTTGACACTATCACCCTTTGAACCAGCAGCAACTGCAGACCTACAACACCTGTCATGGAAAACTGCTTTCCTACTGGCAATTACTTCAGCAAGGAGGGTTTCAGAACTACAGGCCTTAATGGCAGTGCAACCCTTCCTAATCTTCCACCAAGATAGAGTGTCCATGAGGACTAATCCTACATTTATGCCCAAGGTGGTATCCAGAGTGTCTTTAAACCAGGCAATCCACCTACCTACCTTCTTTCCCAACCCACAAAACAGAGGGAAAGAATACTGCATACCTTGGATGTACATAGACAGCTACGCTTTACTTGGACAGAACAAAAATAGCAGAAAGACTGACCAACTTTTGTAGCCTATGCAACAGGAAGGGAAGGAAAAGCTATTTCCAAACAGACAATCTCCAAATGGATAGGAAATTGCATACGATACTGTTACTCCTTCCATGGAAAACCAATTCCACAGAACATAAGACCTCATTCTACAAGGGCAACAGCCACTACCACAGCCTTCTTACGAGGTGGCAACCAAAGACATTATTGAGGCTACTTGGACCTCCGTGCATACATTTGCCAAGCATTATAATTTGCCTCTATATTCCAGATCCCGAGCAGGGTTTGCCACTGCTGTACTGCAAGGGATCCTAAACACACCATAATCTACTTTATCCTCCTCCCTAGTTGGCTATGGTATTCTAGACTGCAGATGCATCCATGAAGGACATAGTACAGTTTTGTACCTACCATAAATGTAGATGTCCGAACTGGATAGCATCTGCAGTCAGGATTACCCTCCTCCTTCCCTCTGTGGTACGGTGTTTACCCTCCTAATAGCTAGCTGTTGGGGGTCTTTATGGTGTATTTGTTTGTATATATGTACATACATGCTTATTGTTGTGTTTACCTCTATCTATTTGGAAACATTGGCATCTATCCAAATTTTAGCCTGCAAGAGGGCTACTGGCATCTGGGGCAAGAAACACTGAGGGACTTTACTGCAGGGCTGCCTGACGACAGGACAACCCACTTGTTATGACTGCAGATGCTATCCAGTTCGGACATCTGCATTTATGGTAGGTACAAAGCTGTACTTTTTTTATATATATAATAGTTGTTCCCCATTTGGGGGGCACCTGACATCTAGGGCAAGAAAAACTAAAGAAAATGGCGTCTGCTGCCTGTTTTATACCTCTGACAACCTGATGTCATGGAAGAGGAGACAGCAACTGACGCAGGACCCAAGACTTTGATATTCAGGCCGACTGAGGGCAACCTGCCAGCAGAATACCCAAATGTAATGACTGCAACGGTGAGTACAGTCGAACATCTACATTTATGGTAAGTGTACACAACTGTACTTTATCCCTACTGTGGTAGCCCTCGGCCATACCAAACACCAGAGACTGTTTTTCTGCATCATCTGCAGTCGCCTGTAGATTGACTTCAGGTCGTCAGTGCTGTAAAGTAAGGCAGCTGACGCCATTACATCAGTCTTTCTTGCTATAGAGCCCATAGCAGAAGCAGTTCACAAGTGTGCCGGTCAGTCGCTATCAGAGCTCAGATCACAGCTGAAAACGTCTAAACCCAAGTACCCCATTGGAGATATCTTTTTCTTGCACTAACCAAAGTCCGAAAAAGTTAACAATTGTCTCGCCTGTGGAAAGCAGATCCCCCACTGAGACTTCCATTCATACTGCGTCACTTGTTTAGGCCCAGACCACGACGTCGCCCGTTGCCAGTTCTGTGCCCTCTTTAATGCAAGAACCATGCATCGTAGACCTCTTTGTGGACAGGTATTTTCGTCCTCCATGTTCTCAAATGGCTTCGGTCAGCCAACAATCTGTAGAGCCTCCAAAAAAAGTAGGGATAAAAATAGAGACCGACCACACAAGGCTAAGCCCTCCGACAACTCTTCCGCTTAGCAGGTAGTCGGCTCTCCAGTATTCAGTGAGGTGCTTTTGCAGCCCCTGATGCCCGATGCGATAGCTGTGCAGGCCTCTACAGAGACCCTTTCGGAGTCCAGTATGCCGCAGAAATCTTCGTCTTCAGAGCCTTTGGTTGTCTCTGTGTCGGTTGGGTCAGGAAACGCAATGCAGGCAATGGCTTCCGAGGAGGTATTTTGCACTACCGATTCTAGTCAGAAACCAATGTCTTTACACCCGACTACAGTTTCTCTCAGACCGATTAATACCCTTAGGCCTAGAAGCCAGGCCACCCCTAGAAAATCTACCTCTAGCCACCATCTTACTTCCGCCCCTCCACCCCAGGCCCAAAGGTGGAGGATCTTATTTCCCTTATCAGGGGCAGTCAAGCCACAACTTATAAGGAAAAGCACCGTTCTCCTGAACTATTGACAGAGCAAGATTCTGAAGAATCTGATTATTCAGATTGAGGAACAACAACCTCTGACTGCTTATGAGGATTCATATGCAGAGGAATCCATCCCTTCTGCCTCCCCACCAGAAGACCTCTTCTTTGGGGCAACCCTCCACACCCTCAGGGAACATTTCCAATGGGAATCTCAGGACTTCCCTCAGTCTAAGAAAAGGCTAAGAATTTCTAGACCTGCCCCAGCACATACCCCTGGCCATCCCCCCCTATTTCAGAAGTGGTGGATAATGCTTTCCATGAATCCAGTGTAGCCCCTGACGCCCTCCCACGTGTTCCCAGTAAACCAGACGGGTATTACAGAGTACCGGACTCTCTCAAATACCTGTACAGAAATCCTGCTGCAGAGACCGTCATTACACAGGGACCTAAAGGAGCCAGGGCTAGTTCTGCAAAGAATCCTACACCTTCTGATAAAGATGCTAGAGCTCTGGACAGATGGTGTAAAAAAGTTTACATCTCTGCAACCTTAGCTATCAGCTCTCAACTGTCAGTTCCATTCGTTAAAATGTCAACAGCACACTTTGGAACTATTAAAGCGAAAGATTTCTACCATTCCTGACTGTGCCATTTCTAAGGAGTTAGCAGATTTATTGCACTCTACTTATCAAGTGGCAAAGCACTCTTTACACTGCGGATTTGACTCACTAGAAGCCTCTAGCAGGGCAGCAGTGTCTGGATCTGTTATTCGGAGATGTGCATGGTTGAAGGAACAACCTCTACCTGATCAGGTCATGTCTAAATTAATTGGACCACTTGTTTGGAGAAAAAGCAGAAGACGTTCTTAAAAAGATGGAAGACAAAGTAAAATCTATGCAAACAGTAAAAGATTTCTTTCAGGTTCAACCTCCTAGATTCAGCAGGAATTTTCTCTCTATGCATTGGTCCTTTCCTGCCCCTAGCAGACTGGGGCAAGCTAAGCCCCACAAGAACAGGCCACCTAGGTCCCTATCCTAGGGACAACAAAGAACCAAACAGTGAACCACTTCCGCCTCTAAGGCAGGGAGTTCTAAGCCATCCCTCTCCTACTCCCCCCCCCCGCCCTCCTTTTTCCCCACCAAAAGTTCGGAGGAAGGCTGTTCCTCTGCAAAGAAAATTGGCTATCTGTAACAAAGGACCAATGGGTCTTAAAGATAATTTTTCAGGGATACAAATTCACTTTCAACGAACTCCCTATTCCCAAAGGGTACCCAGACTTGCCTCCAAATCAGTGGGCAGAGGCATTAAAACAAGCCCAAACTTTCCTATCCCAGGGGGCAGTAGAACCTGTTCCCGCAGATCAAACAAGATGTTCATCGTGTTTCACTGTTGCAGTCATTACAATTGGGTTATCCTGCTGGCAGGCTACCCGCAGTTGGCCTGAATTCCAAAGTCTAGGTCCGGCGTCAGTTGCTGTCACCTCCTCCCTGACATCAGTGCATCAGGGGTATAAAAGATGCAGCCAACGCCATTTTCTTCAGCCTTTCTTGCCGCCTGGTGCCCGAAGCAAAAGCAGTTTGCAAGTGCCGGTCGGCTGACTCCTGAGATTTTCAAATTTGAATTTCAGATCCGAAGTCTTCATTAAAGCTAAGTACCCCGTTGGGGAAACTTTTTTTTCTTGCTCCAGACTGATGTCAGAAAAAGTTAATAATTGTATTTCTTGTGGGAAGCAAATACCTCATAAGGATTTTCATTCTTACTGTATTCCTTGCCTAGGCCCTGACCATAACGTTGCTAGTTGTCGGTTTTGTGCTAGATTTAACCAACACACTATTAAGCGTCGGTCCGATTTTGCATTCCATTACTTTGGCAGAAGATTCAATTATATAATGCCGTTGGAACAGCCGACTACCGGAGTTTATAAAAAGCGCAAAGAAAAAGAAAAGGACAGGCATCCGCGATCCAAGACCGACGACGAGGCTTCAGCTAGGCCTGTCGCCGGTTCTCAGTGAGGCGCTTTCGCAGCCCCTGACGGCCCGCTACCTCAGAGCCACAGGCCGCTTCGGACTCTCACGTGGAGCCGACTAGGCCTCTGGAAACTCAAGGTATTAGACACTCAGAAACTATTCCCTCAGATGGGTCCGGAGCCGCTGAGAAGGCATCGGGTTCTGAGGGTGTTTTCAGGCTTACACAGTTATATGTGAAACCTATTTCAGCTTCAAAGGCAAAGACTAAAGCAGCTCTAAAGACAAATAAACAAGTACAGCATTCTCCTGGACAGGCCACCATGCCTAAAAAACAGATGCTTAAAATGGCCGAAGACCTAATTACTCTGATCAGGGGTTCCCATCCCCCTCCTGATAAGAGGCCTAGGCAAGAGATAGAATACGAATCTTCAGACCAGGTTTCCATTTCCTCTGATTCCTCCTCTGAACAGGAATATTCTATTTTTCCCTATGAGGATTCTGATGCTGAAGAATCTATCCCTTCAGCCTCTCCTCTTGAGGATTATTCTTTTGGGGAGACCTTGCATACTATAAGGGAGCATTTCCACTGGGAGAGCCAAGATTACTCAGAATCCAAGAAAAGGCTCAGAGACTTCCTTTTATTGCCTCAGCACAGGCCCCTTGCTACCCCCCCCCCCCCCCCGTTTTAGACATTGTAGATGATAGACTGGACTATGAAAATACATCTCCAGATTCTTTACCACCAGCCCCTGTTAAGCCAGACAGATACTATAGGGTTCCTGATTCATATTAATTTCTTTATAAAAACCCTGCTGCTGACCCAGAAACCATCTCTCAGGGTCCCAAAGGGGTCAAGGCTTCCACTGCAAAAAACCCTATCCCCTCTGATAGGGATATTAGGGCTCTGGACAGATGGGGTAAAAAGATTTATACTTCTGCTACTTTCGCTGTAAGAGCTTTAAATTGCCAATTTCATATGCTTAAATATCAGCAATATCTAATGTCACTGCTTAAATAGAAAATGTTAACAAATTCAGAATGTGCAGAAAACAAAGAAATGCAGGATTTATTGCATTCAGCTGAACAAGTAGGAAAGCATACTTTGCAATGTGGTTTTGATTCTCTAGAGGCCTCCTGCAGGGTCGCTGTTACAGGTTCTGTCATTAGGAGACTTGCTTGGTTAACAGAACAGAATCTGCCTGATCATGTTAAAGCAAAACTATTAGATGCTCCATTACAGCATGATACTTTGTTTGGTGTTAAAGCAGAAGAGGTGATGAAGAAAATGGAAGACCAAGCTTAATATATGCAAACAGTCAAGGATTTCTTGCAGGTACCGCCTTCCAGATTTAGCAGGAACTGGCCTACAAATAATTTGTCCTTTCCAGTGTCAGGCCACAAAGAGGCAGATACAGACGCCCAAGAGGCAGATCATAGCCCCAAGGCTCATACAGGCCTAAACAATGGGGTGCTTCTACCTCCAAAAGCAGAGAGGAAAAATCACAGCCATACAGGAAACCGTCTCAATGACTTTCCTCTGCCAGCACCAAGCACTTATCTTCTGGCAGCCCCTTTGGGGAGAAAACTGGCACTTTTTTCACAAAATTGGCACATGATCACCCAGGACAAATGGGTCCTAAATATTGTATCACAAGGCTACAGGTTCCACTTTCACACCCTGCCAAGGCCAAACGGTATGCCAGACCTGCCACGCAATCAATGGGCAGAGGCACAAAAACAAGTTTCATCCCTCATGGACATGAGAGCTATTCAGTTAGTACCACAGCAAGAGCAGGGACTAGGATTCTACTCAAGGCTATTCTTGGTGCCCAGAAAGGACAAAACCTGGAGAAAAATACTGGACCTGTCTATCCTAAACACATTCCTGGATATTCCAAAATTCAAAGTGTTAACTCTGCAGCAGCTTCTCCCTATGCTGGGCAAGAGGGCTTGGCTTGTGACTTTAGACTGGAAAGAGGCATACCTGCATGTCCCAATCAGGCAATCATGCAGAAGATACCTCGGATTTATAGCTGGCTCAATGCATTACCAATTCTCTGCACTGCCCTTTGGCTTATCTACTGCGCCCAGGGTCTTCACAAAATGCCTGGCACCAGTGATTGCATTTTGCAGACAAAGAGGAATACAAATATATCCTTACTTGGACAACTGCCTTATTCAAGCAGAGAACAAGGACATTCTGCTACAGCATCTGGTGTTTGTAAAAACATTAGTAATAGGTCTAGGGTACACAGTAAACGAAAAGAAATCAAAACTCGTACCCTCTCAAGAGATAATATTCCTGGGTGCAAGCTTAAATACAACTGCCCAGATGGCTTATCTCACACCAGACAAACACAGACAACTGACTATTTATTTCAAAATGTTGGCAGCAAAGACCCAGTTATCTGCAAGAAAAATTTTGCAGGCTTTGGGCTTCATGGCATCCTGCATTCTGCTAATTCCATATGCAAGACTGCATATGAGGAAACTTCAGTGGTATCTTAAAAAGTGTTTGGACTCGACATTGCCACGGCCTGGAAACAATAATTACCCTCATTCCCTGCCTGCAACAGGAGTTTCGATGGTGGGCAAAAGCCTGTCACCACAACATGGGACAGCCATTCACCTTGCCCACAGCCAGGCAGACATTGACAACAGATGCATCAGATTATGCCTGGGGGCCCATATGGCAGGAAGATGTATTCAGGGCACATGGTCCGCAAGTCAAATGCATCTACATATCAATCAAAAAGAGATGCTAGCTGTTCAGAACGCCCTGACAGCCTTCAAGGATCTACTTCATCCAGTACAACTACTGATAAAGACGGACAATACTACAGTTATGTGGTACATAAACAAGCAGGGAGGCACACATTCCTACCCCCTCTGCAGACTAGCCATGAACGTGTGGGACACAGCATTGACTTACCAAGTACATCTGCAAGCACAATTCCTGCCAGGAAGGACAAATACTCTGGCAGACGAACTAAGCAGAAACCTAATGGATCCCCACGAGTGGAAATTGGATCCACACGTCTTCACCATGATAACAAGGAACTGGGGATGCCCAGACATAAACCTATTTGCCTCCCCTCACAACTGCCAACTACAGAAATTCTGCAGAAGGACTTATTACAAGCAAGCATGGAAAGTGGATGCTCTATCTTTCAGCTGGAAAGACCTAACAGTATATGCCTTTCCTCCTCTTCCTCTCATCCCCAAGGTACTCCTCAAGGTCAGACAAGAGAAACAAAAAATGATACTGATTGCCCCAGACTGGCCCTGCCAGCACTGATGCCCAATCCTAAAGAGCTTGTCTCAATGCCCAGCTTGGACATTACCTCAAATTCCTCACTTATTGACCCAACAAGACAGTCATACTGCACCGCCAACTCAGGACCTTAAACCTCGCAGCATGGCAGATAATGTAGCCAGTCAAGGCACACCTTTCTCTAAAGCAGTGATGGATGTTATTTTGGAGGCCAGGAGGCCTAGCACCAGAAAATCTTATGCAGAAAAATGGAAGAGATTCTGTGCTTGGAACCAGGCACAAGGTTTTGACACGATTGTTCCAAATATTCCTCAGATTTTGCAATACTTAACTGAGATGCTTGATAAATGCCTTTCTTTTTCATCAATTAAAATTCATGCCTCTGCCATTTCAGCTCATTACAATATAGAACCACCAATTTTTTTCTCATCCATTACTAAGACAGTACCTCCGAGCGGTCAAAAACATAAGACCCCCAAGGAGAGCTCCAATACCTGCATAGGACCTCAACTATGTCTTGGAAAAACTAACACTGCCTCCATTTGAACCAGCCTCTGCAGCTGATATTAAATTCCTATCCTGGAAAACGGCTCTGCTCCTAGCAATAACCTCTGCTAGACGAATCTCAGAGTTACAGGCACTCATGGCTGTGGAACCTTTTATCATGTTCTATCCTGACAGGGTTTCTCTGCGGACAAACCCTACATTTTTGCCTAAGGTAGTGTCCAGTGTGGCCCTTAACCAAACAGTTCATTTGCCTACCTTTTATCCAAACCCACAGAATAAGGGTGAGAGAATTCTGCATTATTTAGGCATTCACAGGCAGCTACGCTTCTACTTGGACAGGACCAAAGCTTTCAGAAAGACTGAACAACTTCTAGTGGCATATGCTGCATGATCACAAGGAAAGCCTATCTCGAAGCAGACAGTTTCAAAGTGGATAGGTCACTGCATTAGTTTCTGCAATTCACAGCATGGCAAATCTGTGCCTAAGGGCATTAGGCCACATTCAACCAGAGCAGCAGCCACTTCACCAGCCTTCCTCAGAGGAGTACCAACCAAAGACATCTTAGAGGCTGCAACCTGGAGTTCAGTGCATACTTTTACAAAGCACTATCATTTACCTTTCTACTCTTAATCCAGGGCAGGATTTGCCACTGCAGTTCTGCAGGGCTTGATAGCCTCTCCTAATCCTATTTAGCACCAGCCTCCCAACCTTAGCTGTGGGATTCAACCCAATTGTAATTACTGCAACAGTGAAACACGATGAACATAGTACAGTTGTGTACCTACCATAAATGTAGATGTTAGAGTGTATTCACTACTGCAGTCCAGGTTACCCTCCCACCATCCCCCTTTTCCTTTGCTGGGACTTATCTGTACTTCTCTATTCCATACAACCTATGTGATGTATTTGCTTGTAAATGAAGGAAAAGTTTTTTGTGCATGCATGCTCATTAGCATAATTTAGCCTACCATTTTAGGGGCACCTGACATCTGGGTCAAGAAAAACTGAAGAAAATGGCGTCTGCTGCATCTTTTATATCCCTGGCGCACTGACGACAGGGAGGAGGCGACAGCAACCGACGCCGGACCTAGACTTTGGAATTCAGGCCGACTGCGGATAGCCTGCCAGCATGATAACCCAATTGTAATGACTGCAACAGTGAATGCACTCAAACATCTACATTTTATGGTAGGTACACAACTGTACTTTTTATTCTAGGCTGTTCCTTGTTCCCAGAAAGGAGAGCACTTGGCACCCCATCCTGGATCTATCCATTCTGAACACCTCCCTGGTGGTCTCCAAATTCAGAGTGCTAACCTTGCAGCAGCTTCTCCCTATGCCGACCAAAGAATGCTTGGCTAGTGACCCTGGACCTAAAAGATGCCTACTTCCACATCTCTATAAGGGAGTCCTGCAGGAAATTTCTCTGTTTTGGAGCAGGTTCACAGCACTTTCAGTTCTCTGCTCTTCCCCTTTGATTTGTCTACTGCCGCCAGGGTATCCCCCAAATATTTGGTTCCCGCCATAGCATTTTGCAGACTGAGAAATATACAGATTTACCCTTATCTGGACGACTGCCTCATTCAGGCAGAGTGCAGCGAAACGCTGCTCCAGGACCTCTACTTTGTCAAAACCTTCCTAACTTCCTTGGGGTTCACCATCAACGAGAAGAAATCAAAGCAAACACCTTCCAGGAAGATCATTTTCCTGGGAGAACTGCTGGACACATCATCCCAAATGGCTTTCTTATCCCCAAAAAAGCAGAGCTTCCTGCCTCTCTACTTTACCCAGCTGGCATCCAAAAGTCACCTCACGGCGAGGAAGTTCCTGGAAGCCTTGGGGTACATGGCATCTTGCATCCTTCTTATCCCTCTGGCCAGGCTTCACATGGGGAAACTTCAGTGGTATCTAAAGAACCTTTGGTGTCACCACTCACAACCTCTCTCCCTCTGATGCCCTGTATAAGCGCGGAGTTTCTCTGGGCAGAGGCCTCAGCCAAGAACCAGGGTCTCCCCTTCATCATCCGCCCTACCAGGCAGACCATCACCACTGATGCCTCAGATATTGCTTGAGGTGCCCACCTAGCAGACAGGTGCTCCCAAGGTCTTTGGGAGGCCCAACACCTTCCCTTACATATCATGTAGAAGGAAATGATGGCAGTGCAAAAGGCTCTGACATCCTCCCAACCCAATCTCAGGCCAGGGGTTCTCCTTATCAAAACACAGTACCATAGTAATGTGGTACATCAACAAGCAGGGAGGAACACAATCTTACCCTCTGTGCAGGCTAGCCATGAACCTCTGTCTGACTGCCTCCTCCATGGGATTACACGTAATAGCCCAATACCTACCCGGAATCAGCAACACCCTGGCAGACAAGTTAAGCAAACACTTACTGGTCCCCCACAAATGGCAACTGCACAAAAAGATCTTTTTGCAAGTCACTCAAATGTGGGGAAATCCGGAGGTAGATCTTTTTGCTTCACACATCAACCACCAGCTAAAGAAATTCTGTACCAGGGAGTATCTCTACCTAGCATGGAAGGTGGATGCCTTGATGTTCATCGTGCATACAGCTGCAGTCATAACAGATGGGTTCTCCTGCCGTCAGGCGGGTCCTCGGTCGGCCGAATTCCAAAGTCTAGGTCTGGCGTCTGTTGTCGTCGCCTCTTCCCTGACGTCAGTGCGACAGGGGTATAAAAGAACCAGCCGACGCCATTTTCTTCAGTCTTTCTTGCCGCCCGGTGCCCGGCAGAAGCAGTTTGCAAGTGCCGGTCGGCCAGCTCCTGAGATTACTGAAAAATTTGGAAACTGAAGTCTTCTTAAAGCTAAGTACCCGTGGGGAAACTTTTCTTGCCTCAGACCGATGTCAGACAAAGTTAATAATTGTATTTCTTGTGGGAAGCAAATACCGCATAAGGATTTCCATTCCCTCTGTATACCTTGTTTAGGCCCAGACCACGACGTCTCGATCTGTCGCTTTTGTGCTACATTCAACAAACGCACTATTAAGCGTCGGACGGAGTTCGCCCAGCATTTTTTTGGGAAAGCATTTAACTATACTATGTCGTCGGATACTCCGACTCCGGTTTTGTCTAAAAAACGCAAAGACAAGGACCGACACTCGGTCATCGGCCTCTACCGACACCACGCCAAAGCCGACTACACATGGTCCGGTTCTCAGCGAGTCGCCTACGCAGCCCCTGATTACCGACGACACATCTTTGGCGGTGTCTCCTGTACCCGAGGTCGCAGGCTCCTTGGCCCACACCCCGACTACAGATACCGAAGCCACTCTTGGCGTTGAAACACAGAATGTGGACAGGTCCACCTCCACTCAAGGTGTCTTCAGACCTTCCTCTTCTTTCTCCATTAAGGCTTTCACCAAGTCTAAAGCAACCATGCACCCTAAGAGACCAGCTACACAGGGCCCATCTCCAAGCACCATACCTAAGAAACAGATGCTTAAAATGGCTGAGGATTTAGTTACTCTAATCAGAGGTTCTCAGCCACCTCCGGACAAAAGGCCCAGAGTGGAGGAAGATTCCCCCTCCTCTGATCAGGGCTCCATTATTTCAGAACACTCTGATGATCAGGAACAGTCTTACTCCCCTTTTGAAGACTCTGATGCAGAGGAGTCTATTCCTTCTGTATCCCCCCCTGAGGATTACTAATTTGGGGAAACTTTACATACCTTAAGGGAACACTTCCACTGGGAAGGCCAGGATTATTCAGATTCCAAGAAAAGGCTCAGGGAATTTCTTTTGTTACCCCAGCACAGGCCTCTGGCTATACCTCCTGTCTTGGACATCCTAGATGATGTTTACTCGGAGGCCTGCCTTAACCCGGACTCTCTACCTCCAGCTCCAGTTAAGCCTGACAGGTACTACAGGGTTCCTGACTCACACCAATTTCTATACAAAAGCCATGCTGCTGACCTAGAAACCATCTCACAGGGGCCCAAGGGAGTTAAGACCTCCATTGCCAAAAATCCATTGCCTTCCGAGAGAGATTCCAGATCCTTAGAAAGGTGGGGAAAAAAGGTATATACCTCTGTTACCTTATCCATGAGGGCCTTAAACTGTCAGTTTCATATGCTAAAATACCAACAGTTTCTGTTATCTCAATTGAAAAGTAAAATGTCACAACCTGAACAACCAGACGTGAAGGAGTTGCAGGATTTGATGCATAGTGCAGAACAAGTGGGTAAACATACCTTACAATGTGGTTTTGATGCTCTAGAGGCCTCATGTAGAGCTGCTGTTACAGGCTCAGTCATACATGCCTGGCTCAAAGAACAAGCCTTGCCTGATCATGTCAAAGCTAAATTACTAGACGCCCCTCTTCAAAAGGATGTACTATTTGGGGCAAATGCTGAGGAAGTATTACGGAAAATGGAGGAAAAGGCTAAATCAATGCAAACTGTGAAAGAATTTCTGCAGGTTCAACCCCCATGTTTTAGCAGAAATTGGCCTTCCAAAAACTGGTCCTTTCCTGCCACAGACAGACCCCAAAGAGGCAGATACAGGCCCGAGGGGCAGAGGACAATCACAAGGATCGTACAGAGGCAGACAATGGCAAGCTCCTACACAAAGAGGTGGTGAGGACAACTCGCAATCTTTCAGAAAGCAAACCTAATGACTTTCCCCTTTGCATGCCAACCAGGTCTCAAATGGCAGCCCCCTTAGGAGGAAAGCTGGCACTATTCTCAGAAAATTGGCATGTTGTCACAAAGGACAAATGGATCCTGAACATTATAAACAGAGGCTACAAATTCCATTTTCATACCCTTCCAAAAATGAGAGGCATGCCAAACCTGCCACACAATCAAAGGGCAGAGGCACAAAAGCAAATTTCAGATCTTATAAACATGAAAGCTATTCAAGAGGTACCTACACACGAACAAGGTCAAGGTTTTTATTCCAGGCTATTTCTGGTGCCAAGGAAGGGAAAAGATTGGAGACCTGTTTTGGATCTTTCCATCCTAAACACATTCCTACTTGTACCAAAATTCAAGATCCTCACTCTACAGCAACTTCTTCCCATGCTGGGCAAGGAGTCTTGGCTGGTAACATTGGACCTCAAGGAGGCATACCTGCATGTCCCAATCAGACAAAATTGCAGAAGATACCTCAGATTTCTTGCAGGTTCAACCCATTATCAATTCTCTGCATTACCCTTTGGCTTATCTACTGTGCCCAGAGTATTCACGAAATGCCTGGCATCAGTAATTGCCTACTGCAGACTTCAAGGGATACAAATATATCCTTATTTGGACGACTGCCTGATCCAAGTGGACAGCAAGCACATTCTTCTGAAACATCTGGCTTATGTAATAATATTAAACTCTCTGGGATACACAGTCAACAAAGAGAAATCAAGGCTAATACCCTCTCGGAAGATAATTTTCCTGGGTGACAATTTGGACACAAACACCCAGATGGCCTACCTCACGCCAGAGAAGCAGAGGCAACTAATTCAATATTTCAGAACACTGGCAAATTGCACCAGGCTGACTGCAAGGAAAATCCTGCAGGCTCTGGGATTCATGGCATCTTGCATCTTACTAATCCCATGTGCAAAGCTACATATGAGAAAACTACAATGGTACCTAAAAAACATATGGTCTCAACACAGCCACAGTTTGGAAACAATAATACCACTAATTCCATGTCTGCAAAAGGAATTTCTGTGGTGGGCTCAGTCATGTCAAACAAATACAGGTCTTCCATTCAGCAAGCCTCAAGCAAACCAAGTCATCACAACAGACGCCTCGGGCTACGCCTGGGGGGCGCACATGACAGACCGGTGCATTCAGGGCAAATGGTCCCAAAAGAAAAGCACCTTCACATCAATCAAAAAGAAATGCTAGCAGTAATAAATGCTATTATAGCTTTCAAGGACCTTCTACAACCAGGCTAACTATTGATAAGAATGGACAACACCACAGTTATGTGGTACATAAACAAGCAGGGAGGAACACATTCTTATCCCCTATGCAGACTGGCCATGTCACTGTGGAACATGGCCATGGACTTACAAATGGAACTACAAGCACAGTACTTGCCAGGCAAGGAAAACATGCTGGCAAACAACCTAAGCAGGAATATGACGGATCCACACGAATGGAAGTTGCATCCAAAAGTTTTTGCAGAAATAATCCAAGAATGGGGAAGGCCAGACATAGATCTCTTTGCCTCCCACAAAAGTCATCAATTGACAAAATTCTGCTCAAGGATCTTCCATCCAAAGGCCTGGAGAGTGAACGCTCTCTCTTTCAGTTGGACATCAATGACCGTTTATGCCTTCCCGCCTCTTCCTCTGCTGCCCAAAGTCCTATTGAAGACCAGAGCAGACAGACCAAAGATGATCCTCATTGCTCCAGACTGGCCAAGGCAACACTGGTATCCACTCCTGAGGAGCCTGACGCATTCCCCACCATGGACCTTGCCTCTAATGCCTCTTCTTCTGACTCAGCACAACTTCAAAACTCTTCACAGTCAGCTAAAAACACTCAGTCTAGCCACATGGAAGATTCCTTAGCATCACAGCAGGCCCTACTCTCCAAGGAGGTGCAGGATGTCATTTTGGAGGCAAGAAGTCCATCAACTAGAAAAGCTTACTCCGCAAAATGGAAACGTTTTTGTGTCTGGAATGAGAAAAAGGGCCAGAACCCTGGAAAACTGAATTTACCTCAAATACTACAATATTTGGCTGAACTGCTAAGCAGTGGACTTTCGTTCTCCTCCATCAAAATCCATGCCTCAGCCATTTCTGCAGAATACAACACTGATCCACCTTTATTCTCTCACCCACTATTAAGACAGTTCCTCAGAGGGGCTAAGAATTTAAGACCTCCAAGGAAACAACCAATACCTGCTTGGGATCTTAATTTCATTCTGGAAAAACTGACTTTGCCTCCTTTTGAGCCAGCTGCCTCATCAGATTTGCAATATTTGTCCTGGAAAACAGCTTTCCTTCTGGCTATCACTTCAGCTCGTAGAGTTTCAGAACTACAGGCTCTCATGGCTGTCCAGCCTTTTATCATCTTCCATCAGGACAGAGTTTCATTACGAACCAACCAGTCCTTCATGCCTAAAGTGGTATCCAGGGTAGCTTTAAATCAGGCCATACATTTACCTACTTTTTATCCTAATCCTCAAAACAAAGGGGAGAGATTACTACATTCCTTGGACATCCACAGACAACTGCGTTATTATTTGGACAGAACAAAACCTTTCAGAAAATCAGAACAGCTCTTTGTGGCCTATGCGGTAGGAGCTCAAGGAAAGCCAATTTCCAAAGAGACAATCTCAAAATGGATAGCCCACTGCATATGCTTTTGCTATTCCTTTCATGGCAAAACTGTACCTACAGGCATTAGAACTCATTCCACCAGGGCCACAGCCACCTCTGCAGCCTTCCTCAGAGGAGTTCCTACCAAGGATATTTTGGAAGCAGCCACTTGGAGTTCTGTGCATACCTTCTCCAAGCACTACAACCTACCATTATACTCCAAATCTAGAGCAGGCTTTGCCACTGCAGTCTTGCAGGGCATTTTGGCCCCTCCTAGTTCCACCTAGTGCCTACCACCCCTTTCTTAGCTTTGGGATTCTACCCATCTGTTATGACTGCAGCTGTATGCACGATGAACATAGTACAGTTTTGTACCTACCATAAATGTAGATATTCGAGTGCTAATACAGCTGCAGTCCAGGTTTCCCTCCCTCCTTCCCCTCTAGGGGTATTCTTTTATGGTGTATTTGCTTGCAACTACTGTTTTTTGATTATACTGCATTGCATTATTACATATTTTTATGTATTGCCTTCCTTCTGGGGGCACCTGACATCTGGGGCAAGAAAAACTGAAGAAAATGGCGTCGGCTGGTTCTTTTATACCCCTGTCGCACTGACGTCAGGGAAGAGGTGACGACAACCGACGCCGGACCTAGACTTTGGAATTCGGCCGACCGAGGACCCGCCTGACGGCAGGAGAACCCATCTGTTATGACTGCAGCTGTATTAGCACTCTTAACATCTACATTTATGGTAGGTACAAAACTGTACTTTTTTCCCCTGGAACTCCCTCTTCATGTACGCATTCGCCCCTCTACCTCTTATTCCCAAGGTACTCATCAAGATAAGGGAGGAGAGACCCAAGGCCATCCTCATTGCTCCAGATTGGTCCAGACAGCATTGGTACCCCTTGCTGCGCATCTTGACATCTCAGCCTTCCAGGCAGCTTCCCCAGATCCCAAACCTCTTGACTCCAGCAGGTGGGGAAATGCTGCACCCAGACTTACAGAGACTCAAACTGTCAGCATGGCTGATACTCCTAAGGTAAGCAAAGGGCTTCTGCTAAGCAAGCAGGTCCTAGACATTATCACAGAGGCTAGAAGGCCCAGCACCAGAAAATCTTATGCAGGGAAATAGAAATGATTCTGCACCTGGAGCCAGTCCAGAGGGGCCAGTTCCTCACAACCATCTGTCCTTCTTATCTTGGACTGTCCAGCTGAATTACTCAATAGTAGCCTGTCCTTCCATCTGTTAAAATCCACGCCTTAGCCATTTCAGAACATTTTAATACAGACCAGCCCCTGTTCTCTCATTCTTTGATAAAACAATTAATCGGAGGGGCTTCTAATATCAGACTTCCCAGAAGGCCTCCCATGCCAGCCTGGGACCTAAATTTATGTTTTGGAAAAACTAACCTTACCACCTTTCGAACCTACTGCTTCAGCAGAACTAAAATATCTCTCCTAGAAGACTGCTTTTTGCTAACCATCACCTCAGCCAGAAGGGTTTATGAACTTCAGGCACTGATGGCCATTGAGCCCTTCATCATTTTCCATGCAGACAGGGTTTCCCTTAGGACTAACCCCTCCTTTATGCCCAAGGTGGTATCTAATGTTACCCTCCAGCAGGCCATTTATCTGCCCACCTTCTTCCCTAATCGTCAAAACAAGGGGGAAGGAATTCTGCACTCTTTAGACTACATAAACAGCTCAGATACTACCCGGACCATACTAAACCCTTCAGAAAAACGGACCAACTTCTTTTCAGTCTTACCCAAGGGGCAGAGGAGAAGCCCATTTCCAAGCAGACTATTTCCTAATGGATATCACACCGTATCCATCTCTGATACAGATTTCATGGGAAACCTCCCCCTAAATCTATTTGTACCCATTCCACTAGGGCAACCTCCACTTCCACAGCATTCCTCAGAGGAGTTCCCACCAGGGACATCTTGGAAGATGCCACCTGGACATCGCTCCACACCTTTACAAAACATTGCCACCTTCCTCTTTTTTCCAAGGCTAGTGCAGGGTTTGCGTCTGCAGTTCTGCAGGGCTTGCTTACCCATGCCTAGGTCTCTATCTAATCATTCCACCCCTCTCCTCAGCTTTGGGAATCCTCTCACAGGTGATGCAACAGTGAAACATGAAGAACATAGTACAGTTGTGTACACTTACCATAAATGTAGCTGTTTGAGTGTATTCACTGTTGCAGTCCTGGTTTCCCTCCCTCCTTCCCCCTTATATCCTCTTTCATTAGGGAGACATAAGCTTCTTGGGGTGGTTGTTAACCACCAGGACCACTTTGCTATATTTCCTGGGGCTTCTGACAGGTTAGGGCAAGAAAACTGATGTAATGACATCAGCTGCCTTGCTTTTGTAGCACTGACGACCTGACTTCAGTCTACAGGCGACTGCAGCTGATGCAGAAAAACATTCTCTGGTATTCGGGCTGGCTGATGGCTACCACAGCAGGGCTAACCCACAGGTGATGACTGCAACAGTGAATACACTTAAACATCTACATTTTATAGTAAGTGTACACAACTGTACTATGTTCTTCGTGTTTCACTGTTGCATCACCTGTGTGTACACTTTTTTGATGGAAGATTAGAATGTAGTTGGTAACTTGCAGCCTGCAAGCATGTGCTCTAGTGTGTTCTAATGGAGCAACAGGAGATTTATATGCAAACAAGATAACACTGAAGCCATTCATTTGACCCTTGACCCATAAAATAATTTGTTTATAGAATGTTTTCTGTAATGAGAGCAGTTTCAAAAGTGCAAAAATTGTAAAGGGATAGTCCTTTTTAGTACTGGAATAATACACAAGATGGTTGCTGTTGCTTGTGGATTGAGATGTAAAAAAAGTTATTTTTGTGTTCACTTGAAAGCACTTTTATTCAAGACTGAGAAATCCCTGAAGTGTGAGTAGCAAGGTTTTCGTCAGAGGAAAAGAAAGTCTGCCTAAATAGTTTGTTGTACTTGGTGACCTGTGTGGTGGTACTTGTACTTTTCTGATTTTTTTTTCCATGTTTTAGCCAAACGAGTTATCAGTTTGCATTTTTTCTTAGTTTGTTCTGGGACCTTGGTTTTTATAGCTTCATTTGCAGTTGTGGGAAGATTACTGCAAAATTTTAGCATCATTTAGATGTTAGAATATCTCCATAAGTAGAATTACTTTTAAAAGGCTAACTGTTTAAGGTCCCAGACAAGGGTAAAATACAATCTTGTAGCTTCATTCACAGTTATGGTAGAACAGTGAACTACTGCCAGGTTTTGAACCTTGTTAAGTCACTTACTACAGCATTTCTTCCATAAGCAGCATTACTGCTAAATTAGTCTAGTGCGTTAGTTTGTGGTGAGATTGCAGTACTGGCAGTGCTGTTAATTTCAGCTCCAGGATTTGTGCTTCAGACCTTTAAAAGCTGTTTATGTGCCAGTTTTGCTGCTAGAGTCTTGTCTTCTGCATATAATTTACATACTTAAAGTTGCATTCCAGTGCCTTTCTGTTTATTTTGCTACTATTTTTTCCCCTTTTCTTTTTGTCTGCCCCAGTCCACACAGAGACTTTAATGTTTCTGAAATTCTAACCCTACGACTAGAGCTCCAATATTTGTTTATTTGATTGGATCTCTCCCTAGGAAACTGCTTCTTGCAGCCTGAATTTTTCCCCAACTCCCCCGCCATTTTCCTGTTTTGGTTTTAAAAGGCCTTCTCTCTCTCTGGCTTCTTCCCTTATGGTAATATGACTTCAAAGTCGCTGCCTCACCCATTTCATTGGGGTGGGGAAAGTACTAAATGCCCACCCAGAAAACAAATTTCACTCTTGTCTTATCTGTAAAACTACCCTTAGAACTGAAACCTATAACTTGGTGTGTCTAAAACAAAGTCATTGTGCAGAGACAAGCTGCTATTTTGTGCATTAAACAGCACTATTAATCTTGGCACAAGCTTTTGCCAAACCCCAGAGACCACTCAAGGAGACCTCTATGTAACCCAGTCCATAACCTACTGTAGCCCACCAAAATACAGATCTGGACAACATGGATACTCAATTTCCGAATGTCTCTGTAGCCTGCTTGTTAGATATTGGCATCCTGAGAAAATGTAGCAATTATTTCATGTTCACAGACTGCCATTTTTCCTTTTTAAGAAACACAGTATGAGAGATGCACATACACAATTTCACTGGAGGCAAAAAATCCTTCATACAGACAAGGTTGTCAAGAACACAGAGTCACACAGAGACACACACACACCAACTTATGCTGAGACACTAAAAAGAAGTCTTCCCAAATCTCAAAAATCTACTAAGCTTATTAACGGCAATGCCTATCCTTGGCAATCTTTAAAGCACTTGTCAAACGCCACACGAGTGCACCCAGTGGAGCCCAAAGAGCAAAGTCCAAAAGGTAAGCAAACACATTATCCAGAACTCTTGTCAAAGGGAGCTCCATTGTACAACATGGAGATGCCCCACTCACCAGACTGAATAAGGCAAAGATAACAGTTAGTTATCAGGAGCCAGGATCCACCAAGTTACCCTACAACACTGGTACCAGTATGATTCTGTTGTAGTCTGTGGGTGATAATGTCCTAAGACATACCTCCGTGGAATGTGAGGATTAGCATTGATTTCTCTGAGTGTACCTCAGGCAAGTGTGCCTTGCATTGAGCAACATTTCATCTTTAAGAATGATGCCACAATATGAGCAAAAGATTTCTATAATTGGGTTAGTTTCTTGTTTTTCCAAGGGAATTCAATATTTATTAACATGGGAGGGTGTGATTAATAAACCACTTGCTTTGCAAAATATGGTCTGCACCTCTCCCACCTACGCTTCTGAAAATTGGCTAAAACTTTAAACGCCCCTTCAGAGCCTTTTTTAGGAAATGCCAAATTGGCAAGCCTACAGCCATAGCAAATAAAACCCAAAGAAACCTAAAGGTGTTGCTGCTCAATGCTAGGAGCATAAACAAGAAACTCCACATCCTATAAGCTCTCCTCACTCTGGAGAATCAAGACATCTGTGCTGTTACTGAAGCATATACTTTGCATATACTTTGGGTCTGGTATGAGAGAGCTAAACCCTTTTAGATGCGTGAGAGCTCTGGGGTACGAAACCCCTTGTCAGGTATAACTGTCCCCAGATATTTTGTCCTCAAGTGTAATGCAAAGGAAGAAGAAACAGACTTAACCTGATTGTCTGTTTGGGGGTTGTCTTGTATAGGGGTGATGTGGTTTCCTTAGTTGAGTGTTTTTTTTTTTTTTTTTTTAACTGTGAGCTAAACTCTGACTGTGCTGTATTCAGAATGACTGTGGGCCTACCTTCTCTACAGATCAGACTAGTGCCTCAGATTTTGATGGGGATTCTGATGCAAACAGTGCACACTCAAGAGTCCATCCAGTCTGATTCTTCAGAAGGTGAAAGTTCAAAAATCTAAGCAGGTATTCACCTTTCCACAAATGGTAGCTAGGTTTAGAGATGTATTTGATTTTTATGATCTTATTGAGGATGCGATCCACATGTTTTGGTTGATGTCCTTCAAGGATGCATCTGCAGTCATAACAAATGGGTTGTCCTGTCGTCAGGCAGCCCTTCGGTCGGCCGGATTCCAAAGTCTGGGTCCGGCTTCGGCTGATGTCGCACTTCACCCGACGTCATCTCTGCTGGTCTTCGGGTATAAAGGCATCAGCTGACGCCATTTTCCTCAGTCTTTCTTGCCGCGTGGCGCCCAAAGCAGAAGCTGTTCGCAAGTGCCGGTCGGTCAGATCCAGAGATTACTACTACCGAATACTACTTCGAAGACTTCTAAATGCTAAGTACCCCATTGGGGACTCTTTCTTGCCTCAGCCGATGTCAGAAAAAGTAAATAACTGTTTAATTTGTGGGAAACAAATACCTCATAAAGATTTCCACTCTTACTGCCTACCTTGCTTAGGCCCAGACCACGACGTAGCAGCCTGTTTAGCCTGTGCTTCCTTCAACCGAACGCTTAGGCGCCGGTCGGAGTTTGCTGAACAGTTTTTCGGCTCAGATTTTGCGTACATTATGCCGCCGGATCCTCCGACTACCCAAATTGTTAAAAACGCAAAGAAAAGACCGACACTCGCGGTCCAGCGGTTTTGGCGAAACCACGGTTAAGCAAGCGAGTGTCTCGGTTTCAGCGAAACCGAGAAAACGGTCAATCTTCAGCCGAATCCATGACTACTACTGAGGCTCCTGCTACCTTAGTTGAATCGGCCTCTGAAGTTTTGCCTACTACTGTGGTTCCTAGTGAATTATCAGACACCATCCCTTTGGATGTCTCTACCCCAGCACGTGGTGCTGCTAGGCCTCCTGCAGCCATGTCTATTAAGGCCTTTGCCAGGGCTAAAGCAGCCAAAACTGTTAAATCAGTGCTAAGCCCCCATCACACAGGCCCACTTCTAGTTCACAAATGCTTACTCTGGCAGAGGATTTAATATCCTTAATTAGGGGATCCCAATCTCACCCAGACAGGGCCTCTCAGCCTCCAGAAAAGAGACCTAGAGCAGAGCCCCCCGAGCCAGTGTCCTCTGATTCTTCGGATGACTCGGACATTACAGATCAGCCAGAGGCTCCTTTTTCTACTTATGAAGATTTCGATGCTGAAGAATCCATTCCATCTGCCTCTCCACCAGAGGAATTTTCCTTTGGAGAAACCTTACATGCCATGAGAGAACAATTCCAATGGCAGGGACAAGATTACTCAGATTCAAGAAAAAGGCTTAGGACCTTTCTGCACTTACCACAACATAGGCCCTTAGCTATACCTCCAGTTCTGCCTGTTGTGGATGATGCATTTAATGATGTTTGCACTGCTCCTGATACTTTACCTCCAGCCCCTGCCAAACCAGGTAGATTTTACAGGGTGCCAGACACTCATCACCACCTATACAAGGCCCCACTTGCAGATCCTGAGACTATATCCCAGGGGCCTAAGGCAGTAGCCTCGACCTCAGCAAAAACCCTCCCTTCTGAAAGGGAATCCAGGTCCTTAGAGAGATGGGGAAAAAGTTTACACCTCTGCTACTCTCTCAGCTAGAGCTTTAAACTGTCAGTTTCATATGATCCAATACCAAGAGTTTATGCTTGATCAGTTAACTAAGAAGCTGTCCTCTGATGACTCCTTAGATAAGAAATATGTTTTAGAAATGGTGAATAACATTCAGCAGGTTAGTAACCATTCCTTAAAATGTGGCTATGATGCACTGGAGGCTTCATTTAGATCAGCCATGACTGGCACAGTGATAAGAAGGCATGCATGGTTGAAAGAACAGGTCTTGCCGGATCATGTTAAAGCAAAGCTGTTAGATGCTCCTATGGATAAAGCCAGTCTATTTGGTACCCCTGCTCAGCAAGTAATGAAGAAAATGGAAGAGAAGGCAAAATCTGTACAGACAGTTAAGGATTTCTTACAGGTTCAGCCCCCAAGGTTTAGCAGGAACTGGCCTGCCAAAAATTGGTCCTTTCCAGACTCCTCAAAATCTCAAAGAGGCAGGAATAGACGCTCTAGAGGCAGAAATCAATCCAGAGGAGGTGCCTACAGAGGACGCCAGTGGCAAGGCAATAACCAGCGAGGCACAGACACAACCACTGCCACTGCAACAGGACAATCACAGTGACTTGGCTCTGACACCGCCTATCAGGGAGCAAATAGCAGCACCTTTAGGCGGAAAGTTCGCCTTATTTTCAAAAATTGGCACTATATCACAAAAGACAAGTGGATTTTGCAAACCATAGACCAAGGCTACAGGTTCCACTTCCACACCTTACCAGTAAAAGAGGAATGCCAAACCTACCTCCAAATCAAAAACAGAAGCTCTAAAGCAGATAGCTCAATTAACAAAGATGAGAGCTGTGGAAAGAGTACCAATAACAGAACAGGGCAAAGGATTCTACTCCAGACTCTTCCTAGTACCAAGAAAAGAGAAAAGTTGGAGACCTATTCTCGACCTGTCCGTCTTAAACACATTCATCATTGTCCCAAAATTCAAAATGCTGACCCTACAGCAACTTCTTCCCATGCTGGGCAAGGAGTGTTGGCTGGTAACTCTAGATCTCAAGGAGGCATACCTGCACGTCCCCATACGACCAAATTGCAGAAGATACCTCAGATTTCTTGCAGGATCAGAGCATTATCAATTCTCAGCATTGCCCTTTGGCTTATCTACTGCCCAGAGTATTCACAAAATGCCTGGCATCAGTAATCGCTCATTGCAGGCTACAGGGAATCCAAATTTATCCATACCTGGACGACTGCCTGTTACAAGCGGACAACAAAAGCAAGCTGACAACAGATTTACAAAGAGTCATTTGCTTACTACAAGCCCTGGGATACACAGTCAATTTAAAAAAGTCAAGACTGATACCATCCCAGACAAGAACATTCTTGGGTGGAATTGGACACAGTAAAACAAATGGCATTCCTAACTGCAGAAAAACAAGAACAACTCCCTCTTTACTTCTTGGCATTAACAAAGCAGAACAAACTAACAGCAAGAAAAGTACTGCAGGCCTTGGGCTTTATGGCATCATGCATAATCCTGGTACCCCATGCCAGACTGCATATGAGAAAGCTACAGTGGTACCTAAAGAATTTATGGTCTCAACACAGGCACAGCTTAGAAACCGAAATTCCAATAATCCCATGCCTGAAACAAGAGTTCCTATGGTGGGCTCAAGCATGCCAGTCAAACCCAGGCTTGCCATTCTACAACTTTCAAGCAAGCCAAACCATCACAACGGACGCCTCAGACCTAGGCTGGGGGGCGCACATGTTGGACAAATGCATACAAGGATTGTGGACTCCAGACCAGCTGCACCTGCACATAAACCAAAAAGAAATGCTGGCAGTAAAACTAGCAATACAGAAATTCAGACCATTTCTCAAAGAAGGCCATTTAATGATAAGGACAGACAACACCACAGTCATGTGGTACATCAACAAACAGGGAGGCACTCATTCATACCCCTATGCAGGATGGCTCTGGACCTTTGGAATATGGCTCTGAGCTACAACATCCAGTTACAGGCAATATTTGTGCCAGGAAAAGAAAACACCCTAGCAGACATGTTAAGCAGAACCACCTCGGATGCTCACAAATGGATGCTACACCCGGACATCTTCAAGGCCATCACAAAGAAATGGGGAATGCCACAAATAGACCTATTCGCATCCCCACTCAATCACCAGTTCAAAAAATTCTGCACAAGGACATACCACCCACTTGCATGGAAGGTGGACTCTCTATCCTTCAGTTGGAAAGGCCTGACAGCATATGCATTTCCACCTCTTCCTTTGATGCACAAGGTACTACTGAAAATCAAAAGGAACGCCCAAGGATAATTCTGATAGCTCGAATTGGCCAAGACAACACTGGTATCCATTGCTGAGGAGCATGTCTCAGGGGAGAATGTGGTCAATACCCCTGATGTCTTTGATGTTAACTCAGAACAACTACAACATCATGCACCCAAACCTAAAAACCTTGCAACTGACTGCCTGGGACATCACATAACAGCAACTAACCCAGACTTATCCCAAAGGGTTAAAGACATTATCCTTGAAGCCCGCAGACCTTCAACAAGAAGGAACTATGCAGGAAAATGGAAAAGGTTTGTCATTTGGAGTACTGAAAGAGGAAAAGATGTGTCGAACATAGATATTGCTAACATCCTGGAGTACTTGGCAGAGCTTCTACATACAGGCCTGTCCTATTCCTCCATCAAGATACATGCATCAGCTATTTCAGCAGAATACAGCTTCGATCCACCTGTCTTTTCGCATCCTCTTCTCAGGCAGTTCCTCAGAGGGATCAAGAATGTAAAACCTCCTAGGAAACCACCATTACCAGCATGGGACTTGAACTTTGTGCTAGAAAAATTGACACTCCCTCCATTTGAACCAGCAGCAACAGCAGATCTTCAACACCTATCATGGAAAACTGCTTTCCTACTGGCAATTACTTCAGCAAGGAGGGTTTCGGAACTACAGGCCTTAATGGCAGTACAACCCTTCCTAATCTTCCATCAAGATAGAGTGTCCATGAGAACTAATCCTACATTTATGCCTAAGGTGGTATCCAGAGTGTCTTTAAACCAGGCAATCCACCTACCTACCTTCTTTCCCAATCCACAGAACAGGGGGGAAAGACTGCTGCATACCTTGGATGTACATAGACAGTTACGCTACTACCTGGACAGAACCAAAGGTAACAGAAAAACTGACCAGCTTTTAGTATTCTATGCAACAGGAAGGGAAGGAAAAGCAATTTCCAAACAGACAATCTCCAAATGGATAGGAAATTGCATAAGATTCTGTTACTCCTACCATGGAAAACCAATTCCACAGAACATAAGACATCATTCTACAAGGGCTACAGCCACTACCACAGCTTTCTTACGAGGAGTGGCAACCAAGGACATTATTGAGGCGGCTACTTGGACCTCCGTGCATACATTTGCCAAGCATTATAATTTACCTCTATACTCTAGATCCCGAGCAGGGTTTGCCACTGCTGTATTGCAAGGGATCCTAACTACACCATAATTCTTCTTCCTCCTCCCTTAGTTTGGCTATGGTATTCTACCCATTTGTTATGACTGCATATGCATCCTTGAAGGACATAGTACAGTTTTGTACCTACCATAAATGTAGATGTCCGAACAGGATAGCATCTGCAGTCAGGATTACCCACCCTCCTTCCCCTCTGTGGTACTCCTAGGGTATTTACCCTCCTAATATCTAGCTGGGGGGGGAGTCTCTTATGGTGTATTTGTTTGTATATATGTACATACATGCTTATTTTTTGTTTGCCTTCTACTATTTTGGAAACATTGGCATTTATCCAAAATTTAGCTTTCCAAGTGGGCAACTGGCATCTGGGGCAAGAAACACTGAGGAAAATGGCGTCGGCTGATGCCTTTATACCCGAAGACCAGCAGAGATGACGTCGGGTGAAGTGCGACATCAGCCGAAGCCGGACCCAGACTTTGGAATCCGGCCGACCGAAGGGCTGCCTGACGACAGGACAACCCATTTGTTATGACTGCAGATGCTATCCTGTTCGGACATCTACATTTATGGTAGGTACAAAACTGTACTTTCCTCCTGTTACCCACCTTATAGGTCTGTAAAAAGGGTTCATATTATATGGACGAACACTAGAAATAGTGAATGATCTATTATCAAACCCAAATGCACGAAACCACAAAATGTCAAAGGAATGGATTGGCAAATTTTTCCCAGGGAAAAAATTTGCTGATCCAGAAAAAACAAAGTATTGTCTATTGTGTCCTGACTAGACGAGCGACATGGAGTCAGAAAAGGGATACCAGAGACTGATATTCAGAGCCACGAGGTGCAGAAGAGAGAAACACGAAAAGGAGCCAGAAAAGCACCAAAAGTAACTAAAAATTGCACAGTTATTTTATATAAAAAAAAAAAAAAAAAAAAAAAAGATGAAATGGAGTATTACAAGGGCACAAACCGAATTATTAAACAAGCAAAATGGCACAAAAGGTTTATTGATTAAGCCAAGTGTTTGTTATTTGATAAAACAATTATCAGAAAAGCTCCTAAAGCACCAGAAATTACCTTGGAATTGCAAAATTAGTCTGTTTGGAGTAAAACTGGCATGTTTGGAGTAAAATGGGCATGAAAAGAGATTAATTGAGCAAAACAAATTTAATAAGGTTAAAAAGGGTGCAGTAAGCATAAATCAAGGTGACAGCATGTTTTTGGGCAAAGTGCTGTGTTTGGGCATAACTACGATTTTGTATTGTATTCAGGGCATAAGTAAAGTTATTTGAAATATTTCAGTGTGTAAAAGTGCTTAGAGTGTGTGCTTATTGCTGTGCATTTATTCCACAGAGTCTGTTAGTGTGCAAAGTGCAACTATTTTGTGAAGTACAGTCAAGAGTACAGCCATTTTGAAAAGTTTCTTGTGCTGGGTGTGTCCATTCGCAAAGTACCACCATTACAGAGTGTATATTGTACTGTAAAGAGTTACTTAGTGAAGTACTGCCATTTTGAGGAAGTTTGTGTGCTGTGTACTATTTATTCACAAAATGCAGTTGCTTTGAAATGTTTCTTATTCTGAGCTGCTCCTGCCCAGTTCATTTGCACAGTGCAGTTATTTGAAATGTTTCTTACACTGATAAGGGGTGATTTCTTACAGTATGGTGATTTCAAGAGTGTTACAGTGCCCGAGAGATTTATTTTATAAAGTTAAGTTATTCAAAGGCTTGTTGTGCTATTCGGCATAGTTAGAAGTACTGGCATAAATTTGTGGCATATGTATATGTGTATGTTCGTGCATACTTGCAAAACCTTTCACTTGTATGTGTTAATATGGCAGAGGGATTTCAAAAGCTCTCACCACTTGTATTTGAATATTGCAGAGAATTGGAGACTATTGAGCAAGAGTACAATATTTTTATACAGGCAGCTTATTCCAACAAAGATGCAGGCACTAGGGCATTCGTTTTGCTAAACTTGGGTCAGAGCCCATAGAAAGAGAGTGTTGTTCATTTGTGTATGCACCAGCAATATATGAAGGATAAGGTGAAAACTGTCATTTTGTTGTACAGGCTAAATCAAGGTAAGACCCCAGGTGCTTGAAACGCAAATTCAGAGAGATGTGCAACTCCCAGACAAATGTTACATTAGAGTGGCACTTGTTTTACGCCAGGGATCAGAAACCAGAGGAAACATTTGCAGCTTTGAGAAACAAAGCTAAAATGTGTCAGTTTAGTGACTTAAAAGATGAGTTGATGAAGGACAGGCTTGTGTGTGGTATTAATAGTGCTGGAGTGAGAAAGATTTTGCTTTGTGACAGTGATTTAACATTGAGCAAAGCTATAGAGATTTGTCAAATCAGTGAAGTTACAGAAAGGCACACAAGTGTGCTTGCAACTGATGAGATTATGGTTTCAACAAGTTCTAGAGCAAATGTATATAGCATGCAACATGCGGCAAACAAAAGCAGGCCGAAGCACATGGCAGCCACAGCCCCTGCTGGTTCGCCAGGGAAACCACGTAGTTTTCCAGCAAGTTCTAAGAAAGTAGCATGCTCGTTGTCATCAGCAGGTTCAGTACAGTACAAGAGTGAATCATCAGCAGGTTCAGTACAGTACAAGAGTGAATCAGCAAAGCCCAAGTCCAACCTTATTGTTAACTGTTGTAACTGTAGTGCCAATCATGAGTCAAAAAGAGAGAAATGCTTAGCAGTTGGTCAGCAATGCCACTAGTGTAGAAAATGGAATCCTTTTCAAACGTTTTGCAAATCAAATAAACCTCTCACAGTTAAAGAAAGGTCACGTCAAAGCCAGCTGATCAAGTAGAATTGCAGCAGTCCACTTTCTACGTAGATGGTATATCAGTTGGTGAAAAAGCTGATGCAGTGAATTTGTTAACAAGAAATGAAGTGTTTTGTACTGTCCAGATCAATGGTAAATCCACCGAGCTCAAAGTAGACACTGGTTCAAAGTGTAATAGTATGTCAGTAGATACGTTTGCTAAAGTGAGAGCTAATAAACGACTCGGTGTGGCCAGTTGTGCGAAACGTGTTGCGTATGGAGGTGAAGAAATTGAAAAGGAAAGCTCAGTAGTACTTTCATGTTATTTGGCCAAGAACTGTTACAACTTGTTATTCTATGTGGTTTGAAGATCCGTGCAGTCATTATTGGGTCTTGGAGACCGTTTGAGAATGAATCTGCTTTAGTTTGGCAAAGAAGTTCATCAGATAAGCACATATTCTAGTTCCAATTTCACCGAAACCATTTTCTGAGTATGTTGATGTTTTTGATGACAAGTTGGGCAAACTTCCAGTTGTGTATTCTATGAAGTTAGACCCAGAGGTCAGTCCATTGGTCAGACCAGCAAAAAAAGTTCCGATAGCCATGCAGGATAGAGTCAAATCTCAGTTGGATAAAATGGTGCAGCAAGGTGTAATTGTCCAGTTACAGAACCAACTGAATGGATTTCGTCCATGGTAGCAGCTCACAAAAATGTCTCAGATGAAATCAGAATATATATTGACCCAAGAGATTTGAACAAAGCATTGAAGAGACCGCATCATCCAATGCGTACAGTCAAAGAGGTCGCAGCCCTAATACCGAATGCCACTGTTTTTTCTGTCTTGGATACAGACAGTTTGTTTTGGCAAGTGATGCTAGAGTGCAAATTCTCATTGCTGACTACTTTCAGTACCCCATTTGGCAGATGTAGATTCCCAAGGATGCCATTTGGAATAAATTCTGCAAGTGAAGTCTTTCAGCATGCACTGGAGCAAATTTTTTCAGGATATCCCTGTGGCCGTAATAGTGGATAATTTATCGGTTGGAGGCAGTGGTGAAGCAGAGCATGACAGACACCTTAAGAGAGTTCTAGACAGAGCACGTGAAGTGAACGAATCCTCTAAAGAGCAAATTGACTACCAGAAGTTACATATGTAGGTCATTCATTTACTAGTACTGGCTTGCAACCAGACCCATCTAAACAAGCAGCTATTCTCAAGATGCCAGCACCAGATAATGTTCAAGCTTTACAATGTTTTTTTTTGGTGTGGTCAACTATTTAGGCAAGTTTATACCAGATTTCAGTAAGTTGACGGCACCTTTGAGGGAGTTGATGTGCAAAAATGTTACATGGTCTTGGGTTAGATCAGCACCAGAAAGCATTTGATGACCTCAAGTGGAAAATTGCCGCTCCGCCTGTGTTAAGATACTATGATAACAAACCAGTAACCCTTTCCTGTAATGCATCAAAATTAGGTCTTGGTGCAGTCATTCTACAAGAAGGCAGACCAGTAGCCTGTGCATCAAGAATTCTTACCCAAACTGAAATGCAGTTTGCTCAAATTGAGAGAGAACTTTTGGCAATAGTGTTTGCATGTTTCAAGTTTCATGATTATATCTGTGGTCTAGCTTAGCTGTTCAGATTAAAACTGATCACCAATCTCTAGGTACTATTTTAAAGAAGCCTATGCATTCTGCTCCAGCAAGATTACAAAGAATGATGCTTACAAAAGTACAACTTCACAATGGTTTTTACAAAAGGCAAACTTCTTTCTGACTGATACGTTATCCAGATAGCCCAGAAGTACCACGGAACAGGTTCATGAAGAGAATTTTGTCTTTGATGTCATGGATGTGTGTATTTTTTCTACCATGAGACTTGAGGTGAGAGATCAAAGACAGATCAATTTTGCAAAAGCTCAATCACTACATTAATGTTGGATGGCTGTCAAAGCAATCTAGTGTACCACCTGATGTGCAAACTTATTTTCCTTACTGAGATGAGATGTTGATAGAAGATGGCATTATTTTCAACGGTCCTAAAATTGCTGATGTTCATGTTTCACTGTTGCAGTCATCACCTGTGGGTTAACCCTGCTGTGGTAGCCCTCAGTCGGCCCGAATACCAGAGTCGGTGTTTTTGTGTGCTGGCTGCTGTAGCCTGTAGTCTGATGTCAGGTCATCAGTGCAAGGCAGCCGTCGTCATTACACCAGTCTTTCTTGCTGTGGAGCCTGTAGCAGAAGCAGTTCGCACGAGTGCTGGTTGGTCGCTACCAGAAGTTGAATTTCGGCAGAAAACATCTGAAGCCAAGTACCCCAGTGGGGACCCTTTTTTTTTCTTGCTCTGACAGTTGTCCGAAAAAGTTAACAATTGTCTCGCCTGTGGAAAGCAGATCCCACACAAAGACTTTCATTCTTACTGCATCACTTGTTTAGGCCCAGACCACAACGTCCCTCATTGCTGGTTCTCTGCCCTCTTTAATGCAAGAACCATTCACCGTAGAGCTGTGTTTTTCTGTCTTCGAATTCTGATATGGCTCCGTCAGCTAACAATCTATCAACATTCCGAAAAAATGTAGAGATGCAGATAGACAGGCCTCACAAAGCTAAGCCTTCCGACGACGTTACCGCTAAGCAAGTAGTCTGTTCAATGGAAATCAGTGAGGAGCTTTCGCAGCCCCAGATGCCAGACTCGTTTTTTACCAGGCCTCTGCCAAGACCCTTTCGGAGTCCAGTATGCCGCAGAAATCTATTTAGTCTTCCGAGCCTTTGGCTGTCTCTGCCTCTGTTGGTTCCGGAGCCACTATGCAGGCACCATCTTCCGAGGAGGCCTTTCACACTACTGATTATAGACAAAAAAATGACGTCTTCGCATCTGACTACCGCTTCAGAGACTAACGGATTCTCTCAGGCATAGAAGCCAGGCAACTCCTAGGAAATCCTGCTTCTAGCCACCATCTTGCTACTGCTCCCCCACCCCAAGCTCAAATGCTTAAAATGGCGGAGGATATCCTCTCCCTTTTCTGAGGTACTCGGACCCCCACTCCATAAAGGAAAAGGCAACCTTCTTCAGAAATTGACAAGTCTGAGGAATCTGATTATTCTGCTTTTGAAGAGGGACAACATCCCTTAACTGTTTGAGGATTCAGATGCAGAGGAATCCATCCCTTCTGCCTCCCCTCCAGTGGACCTCTCCTTTGGGGAAACCCTTCACTCCCTCAGGGAGCATTTTCATTGGGAATCTCAAGACTTCCCACAGTCAAAGAAATGACTTGGAGAGTTTCTGGACCTGCCCCAGCACAGACCCCTAGCCATCCCACCTATTTTTTAGAAGTGGTGGATGATGTTTTCTATGACTCCAGCTTAGCCCCTGATGCCCTGCCTCCTGTTCCAACTAAACCTGACAGGTACTACAGAGTACCAGATTCTCACAAATACCTGTACAGGAATCCTGCTGCAGACCCAGAGGTCTTTACACAGGGACCCAAAGGAGTGAAGACTAGTTCTGCCAAGAATCTGCTTCCTTCTGACAAAGATGCCAGAGCTCTGGACAGATGGGGTAAGAAAGTGTACACCTCTGCAACCTTGGCTATCAGAGCACTCAATTGTCAGTTCCATATGTTAAAATATCAACAACACATTTTGGAACAATTAATGCAGAAGACTGCTACCTCTCCTGCCAATGCCATCTCAAAAGAGCTGGCAGAATTACTATACTCTGCTTGTCAAGTGGCCAAGCACTCATTGCAATGTGGATATGACGCCCAAGAAGCCTCTAGCAGGGCAGCAGTGACAGTATCTGTTATTAGAAGACAGGCATGGCTGAAGGAACAACCTCTCCTTGATCATGTCAAGTCTAAATATATTGATGCACCCCTAGATAAGGAACGCTTGTTTGGGGAAAAAAGCAGAAGAGGTGGTTAAAAGATCAAAGACAAAGCAAAATCTATGCAAACAGTAAAATATTTCTTTCAAGTTCAACCTCCCAGATTCAGCAGGAACTTTCCCTCTAAGCACTGGGCCTTCCCTGCACCTAGCAGATAGGGCCAAAGTAACCCCTGCAAGGACAGGCCATCCAGGCCCCTATCCCAGGGCCAGTAAAGAAGCAAACAATGGGCCACTTCTGTCTCCAAGGCAGGGAGTTCTAAGCCAAGCTTCTATGGCAAGCACTCGCAATGGCTCTCCCTCCCCCTCTGACCTCCTTTCACTCATCTAAAACTAGGAAGAAGACTCACCCTCTTAAAGGACATTTGGGATTCTATAACCAAGGACCAATGGGTCTTAAAAAATAATTTCTCAGGGATACAGATTCTCCTTCAGCAAACTCCCTGTTCCAAGAGGGTACCCAGACCTCCCCTCAAACCAGTGGGCAGAGGCATTGAAACGGGTCCAAACTCTAATATCCCAGGGGGCAGTAGAACCTGTCCCTCCAGATCAAACCAGAAAAGGTTTTTACTCCAGACTGATGTTTTTCGTGTTTCACTGTTGCAGTCATTACAATTGGGTTATCCTGCTGGCAAGCTACCCTCAGTCGGCCGGAATTCCAAAGTCTAGGTCCAGTGTCTGTTGCTGTCGCCTCTTCCCTGACGTCAGTGCGCCAGGGAAATAAAAGATGCAGCAGATGCCATTTTCTTCCATCTTTCTTGCCGCGCAGTGCCCGAAGCAAAATCAGTTCGCAAGTGCCGGTCGGCCGACTCCTGAGATTTTCGTGTTCGAATTTCAGCTCCGAAGTCTTCACTAAAAAGCTAAGTACTCCGTTGAGAAAACTTTTTTTTCTTGCTCCAGACCGATGTCAGAAAAAGTTAATAATTGTATTTCTTGTGGGAAGCAAATAACTCATAGACTTTCATTCTTACTGTATTCCTTGCCTAGGCCCTGACCACGACGTTGCTAGTTGTCGGTTTTGTGCTAGATTTAACCAACGCACTATTAAGCGTCGGTACGATTTTGCATTTCACTATTTTGGTAGAAGATTTAACTATACAATGTCGTCGGATAGCCATCCGACTACCGGAATTCACAAGAAACGCAAAGAAAAGGACAGGCATCCGAGGTCCAAAACTTACGACGAGGCTTCTTCTTAGCCAGTCGCCGGTTCTCGGTGAGGTGCCTTCGCAGCCCCTGACGACCGCTACTTTAGACTCGCAAGCCGCTATCGACACCCTCGTGGAGTCGACCAGGCCGCTGGAAGCTCAAGGTATTGGACCTTCGGAAACTATTCCCTCAGATGGGTCCGGAGCCGCTGAGCAGGCATCTGCTTCTGTGGGTCTTTTCAGACCTACTCAATTTTATGTTAAAACGACTTCAGCTTCAAAGGCAAAGACTAAAGCCCCTTTAAAGACAAAGAAACAAGTACAACAGCCTCATGGACAGGCCTCCAGGCCTAAAAAACAGATGCTCAAAATGGCCAAAGATCTCATTACTCTGATCAGGGGTTCCCATCCCCCTCCTGATAAGAGGCCTAGGCAAGAGACAGAATATGAATCTTCAGATCAGGTTTCCATTTCATCTGATTCCTCTTCTGATCAGGAATACTCTCTTCCTCCCTATGAGGATTCTGATGCTGAAGAATCAATCCCTTCAGCCTCTTCTCCTGAGGATTATTCTTTTGGGGAAACTTTATATACCATGAGGGAGCATTTCCAATGGGAGAGCCAAGATTATTCAGAATCTAAGAAAAGGCTCTGATACTTCCTTTTACTATCACAACACAGGCTCCTAGCTGTTCCACCTGTGTTAGACATTGCAGATTATGTATTTTCAGAGTCCAGTGTGATCCCTGACTCCTTATCTCCAGCTCCAGTTAAGCTGGACAGGTACTACAGGGTTCCTGACCCAGAAACTATCTCTCAGGGTCCCAAAGGGGTCAAGGCTTCCACTGCAAAAAACCCTACTCCCTCTGACAGGGATTCTAGGGCACTGGACAGATGGGGAAAAAGATTTGCACTTCTGCTACCCTTGTTGTAAGGGCTTTAAATTGTCAGTTTCATATGCTCAAATAGCAGTATATTATGTCACTGCTTAAACAGAAAATGTTGATAAATTCTAAATGTGCAGAAAACAAAGAAATGCAGGAATTATTGCATGCAGCTGAACAAGTTGGAAAGCATACTTTGCAATGTCGTTTTGATTCTCTGGAAGCCTCCTGCAGGGCCGCAGTTACGGGTTCTGTCATTAGGAGGCATGCTTGGTTAAAGGAACAAAATCTACCTGATCATGTTAAACCAAAATTATTAGATGCTCCATTACAGCATGATGCTTTGTTTGGTGTTAAAGCAGAAGAGGTGTTGAAGAGAATGGAGGGCAAAGCTAAATCTGTGCAAACAGTCAAGGATTTCTTACAGGTACAGCCACTGGCCTACAAAGAATTGGTCCTTTCCAGTGTCAGACAGGCCACAAAGGGGCAGATACAGGCGGCCTAGAGGCAGATCCCAGCCCCAAGGTTCGTTCAGGTCTAAACAATGGGGTGCTTCTACCTCCAAAACTGGAGAAGACAAATCACAGCCATTCAGGAAGCAGTCCCAATGACTTCCCCCTGCCTGCGCCAAGCACTTATCTTCTGGCAGCACCTTTAGGGGGAAAACTAGCACTTTTTCTCAAAATTGGCACATAATAACCCAGGACAAATGGGTTTTAAACATAGTGTCACAAGGCTACAAGTTTCACTTCCATACCCTACCAAGGGCAAACGGTTGGCCAGACCTGCCAAAGCATCAATGGGCAGAGGCACAAAAACAAGTCTCATCCCTCACGGACATGAGGGCCATTCAACAAGTACCAGAGCAAGAGCAGGGACAAGGATTTTATTCAAGACTGTTCTTTGTACCCAGAAAGGACAAAGCCTGGAGACCAATACTGGACCTATCTATTCTAAACACATATCTCGATATTCCAAAATTCAAAATGTTGACTCTACAGCAGCTTCTGCCCATGTTGGGCAAGAAGGCTTGGCTTGTGACTTTAGATCTAAAAGAGGCATACCTGCATGTCCCAGTCAGACGAACATGCAGAAGATACCTCAGATTCAAAGCTGGCTCAATGCACTACCAATTCTCTGCACTGCCCTTTGGCTTATCTACTGCACCCAGGGTCTTCACAAAGTGCCTGGCACCAGTAATTGCATTCTGCAGACAGAGTAATACAAATATATCCTTACTTGGACGACTGCCTCATTCAAGCAGAGAACAAGGACATTCTACTACAGCATCTGGCGTTTGTAAAGAGATTACTACCATGCCTAGGGTACACAGTCAACGAACAGAAATCAAAACTAGTACCCTCTCAAGAAATAATATTCCTGGGTGCAAGCTTAAATACAACTGCCCAGATGGCTTATCTCATGCCAGACAAACAAAGGCAACTGACTACCTATTTCAAACTGTTGGCAACAAAGGCCCAGTTATCTGCAAGAAAAATTCTGCAGGTTTTGGGCTTCATGGCATCCTGCATTCTACTAATTCCATATACAAGACTGCATATGAGGAAACTACAATGGTACCTAAAAAGTGTTTGGACTCAACATTGCCACAGCCTGGAAACAATAGTTACACTCATTCCCTGCCTGCAACAGGAGTTTCGATGGTGGGCAAAGGCCTGTCACCAGAACAAGGGACAGCCATTCACTCTACCCCCAGCCACACAGACATTAACAACGGATGCATGGGATTATGCCTGGGGAGCCCACATGGCAGGAAAATGTATTCAAGGCACATGGTCCGCAAACCAAATGCATCTGCATAGCAATCAAAAAGAGATGCTAGCTTTTCAAAATGCCCTGACAGCCTTCAAGGACCTACTTCATCTGGGACAACTACTGATAAAGACAGACAACACCACGGTCATGTGGTATATGAACAAGCATGGACCTACTTCATCTGGGACAACTACTGATAAAGACAGACAACACCACGGTCATGTGGTATATAAACAAGCAGGGAGGCACTCATTCTTACCCCCTTTGCAGACCTTTGTGGGACACAGCATTGACTTACCAAGTGCATCTGCAGGCACAATTCCTGCCAGGAAAGATAAATACTCTGGCAGACGAACTAAGCAGAAACCTCATAGATCCCCACGAGTGGAAATTGGATCCACAAGTCTTCAGCATGGTAACAAGGAAATGGAGGTGCCTGGACATAGATCTATTTGCCTCACCTCACAACTGCCAGCTAAAGAGATTCTGCACAAGGACTTATTACAGACAAGCATGGAAAGTGGATGCCCTATCTTTCAGCTGGAAAAACCTAACAGTATATGCCTTTCCTACTCTGCCTCTCCTTCCCAAGGTACTCCCAAAGGTCAGACAGGAGAAGCCAAAAATTATACTGATTGCCCCAGACTGGCCATATCAATACTGGTATCCAATCCCAAGGAATTTGTCTCAATGCCCAACCTGGACCTTACCTCAAGTGCCTCATCTGCTGTCCCAGCAGAACAATCAAATCCTGCACAGCCAACTCAAGACCTTAAATCTGGCAGCATGGCGGATAATGTCATACAAAACGCACCTCTCACTAAAGCGGTGATGGATGTCATTTTGGAGGCCAGGAGGCCTAGTACTAGAAAATCCTGTGCTGGAAAATGGAAGAGATTCTGTGCTTGGAACCAGGCACAAGGAATTGACACAGCTGTACCAAATATTCCTCAGATTTTGCAATACTTGACTGAGATGCTGGACAAAGGCCTATCCTTTTCATCTATAAAAATTCATGCCTCTGCCATTTCAGCTCATTACAATACAGAGCCACCAATCTTTTCTCATCCTTTATTAAGGCAGTTCCTCAGAGGGGCCAAAAATCTAAGGCCTCCAAGGAGATCGCCAATACCTGCATGGGACCTCAATTATGTCTTGGAAAAACTCACCCTGCCTCCTTTTGAGCCAGCCGCTACAGCTGATGTAAAGTTTTTATCTTGGAAAACTGCTCTGCTCCTAGCAATAACTTCTGCAAGATGAGTCTCAGAGCTACAGGCACTCATGGCTGTGGAACCTTTTATCATTTTTATCCAAACAGGGTTTCTCTGAGGACAAACTCGACATTTATGCCTAAGGTAGTGTCTAGTGTGGCCCTTAACCAAACTATTTATCTGCCTACCTTTTATCCAAACCCACAGAATAAGGGGGAGAGAATTCTGCATTCTTTGGACATACACAGACAGCTACGCTTCTATTTGAACAGAACCAAAGCTTTCAGAAAGACAGAGCAATTACTAGTGGCATATGCTGCAGGATCACAAGGAAAGGCTGTCTCAAACAGACTATTTCAAAGTGGGTAGGCCACTGCATTTGTTTCTGCTATTCACAACATGGCAAGCCAGTACCTAAGGGCATTAGGCCACATTCAACCAGAGCAGCAGCCACTTCAGCAGCCTTCCTCAGGGGAGTACCAACCAAAGACATTTTAGAGGCTGCTACTTGGAGTTCAGTGCACACCTTCACAAAGCACTATCACTTACCACTCTACTCTAAATCCAGGGCAGGCTTTGCCACTGCAGTTCTGCAGGGCCTAATAGCCGCTCCTAATGCTATTTAGCTCTAACCTCCCAACCTTAGCTTTGGGATTCAACCCAGTTGTAGTGACTGCAACAGTGAAACATGAAGAACATAGTACAGTTGTGTACACTTATCATAAATGTAGATGTTCGAGTGTATTCACTGTTGCAGTCCAGGTTACCCACCCGCCATCCCCCATTTCTTTCCTTGAATTTATCTGTACTTCTCTATTCTATACAACCTATGTGGTGTGTTTGCTTGTAGATGAAGGCAAAATATATACTTTGGTGCATGCATGTTTTATTGACAAATTTTTAGCCTACCCTTTTGGGGGCACCTGACATCTGGGGCAAGAAAAACTGAAGAAAATGGCGTTGGCTGCATCTTTTATACCCCTGGCACACACTGACGTCAGGGAAGAGGCGACAGCAACCGACGCCGGACCTAGTCTTTGGAATTCAGGCCGACTGAGGGTAGCCTGCCAGCAGGATAACCCAATTGTAATGACTGCAACAGTGAATACACTCAAACATCTACATTTATGGTAAGTGTACACAACTGTACTTTCCTTGTTCCCAGAAAAGAGGGGACTTGGCGCCCCATCCTGCATCTATCCAAACTGAACACCTCCTTGGGGGTCCCCAGATTCAAAATGCTAAACTTGCAGCAGCTCCTGCCTATGCTCACACAAAATGCCTGGCTTGTAATACTAGACCTAAAAAATGCCTACTTCCACATCCCCATCAGGGAATCATGTAGAAGATTCCTGCCCTTCAGAGCAGGCTGTCAACAATTTCACTTCTCTGCACTGCTCTTTGGCTTATTTTATTCACCAAATGCTTGGCCCAGGCTATAGCATTCTGCAGGCAGAGCGATGTATAGATTCACCCTTACCTGGACGACTTCCTCATTCAGGTGGACTGCAAAGAAAAGTTGCTCCAGGACCTTTGTCAAATCTCTCCTAATTTCCCTAGGGCTCACCATCAACGAGAAAAAATCAAAGCAAAATCCCACCAGCAAAATTGTTTTCCTGTGAGCTGTGCTAGACACAGTAACCCAAGTGGCCTTCCTGTCCCCAGAAAAGCAGAGCTTCCTGCATCTCTACTTCACCCAGCTGGCTTCCAGAAGTCGCCTCACTGCGAGGAAGTTCCTACAAGCCCTGGGATACATGGCATCTTGCATCCTTCTCATCCCTCTCACGGCTTCACATGAGAACTTCAGTGGTACTTAAAGAACCTTTGGTGTCGGCACTGTCAGTCCCTAGAGACCACTCTCCCTCTGATCCCTTGTATAGGGGCCGAATTTCTCAGTTGGACAAAGGCCTGTTCCATGAACAAGGGTCTTCCCTTCATCTTCCGGGCAGACCATCACCACCGATGCCTCAGACATTGCTTGGGATGCTCACCTAGCAGGCAGGTGTACCCAAGGCCTTTGGAATGCCCAGCAACTTCACTTGCACATCAAACAGAAAGAAATAATGGCAGTGCAAAAGGGTCTGACTTCCTTCCAACCCCATCTCAGGCCAGGGGTCCTCCTTATAAAAACAGACACCACAGTAATGTGACACATCAACAACAAGGGGGTCACCCAATCTTACCCCCTATGCAAGTTAGCCATGAGCCTGTGGCTTACAGCCACCTCCGTGGGGCTACACCTATTTGCCCAATACTTACCAAAGGGATAAACAACACACTGGCAGACCACCTAAGCAAAAACTTACTGGACCCCCACGAATGGCATCTCCACAGAGAAATCTTTCTGCAGATCCCCAGGAGTGGGGGACCCCAGAAGTGGACCTCTTTGCCTCACACCTCAACCACTAGCTGTACAAATTCTGTACCAGGGAGTAACACCTCTTAGCATGGAAGCTGGATGCCTTGACCTTCCCCTGGAACTCTCTCTTTGTGTACACATACCCTCCTCTGCCCCTTATTCCCAAGGTTCTGATTAAAATAAGAGGAGAGACCAAAGGCCATCCTCATTGCTCCAGACTGGACTAGACAGCATTGGTACCCCTTATTACGCAGTCCGACCTTACAGCCCCCAAAGCTGCTTCCCCTGATGTCAGACCTCTTGACCCAGGAGAGGAGAAGGTAACAGGTCCTGGACATCATCACAGAGGCCAGAAGGCCCAGCACTAGAAAATCAATCATATGCAGGAAAATGGAAAAGCTTCTGCTCTTGGAAACAGTCAGAAGGGGGCATTACCTCCCAACCTTCCATCCCTCTCATCCTAGATTACCTAGCAGAGTTGCTCAGTAGTGGCCTCTCTCCTGTATAAAAATCCATGCCTCTGCCATCTCTGCCCATTATGATTCAGACCCACCCCTCTTCTCTCATCCTTTGATTGATTAAGCAATTCCTCAGAGGGGTTTCTAATATCAGGCCTCCCAGAAGGCCCCACGACGCAACCCTGGGACCTGAATTTTGTGGTAGAGAAACTAACCTTACCTCCTTCCGAACCTGCCACTTCAACAGAATTCAAATACCTCTCTTGGAAGACTGCCTTCCTACTAGCGATCACCTCTCTTGGAAGACTGCCTTCCTACTAGCAATCACCTCAGCCAGAAGGGTCTCGGAACTTCAAGCTCTCGTGGCTGTTGAGCCCTTCATAATTTTCCATGCAGATTGTCTCCCTGAGGACTAACCCCTCCTTTATGCCCAAGCTGGTATCTGATGTGATCCTTAACCAGTATGAAACACCAACAAAAGATGAGCCAGCATACTGTGTTCAAGGAATCACTTTATTGTAGTATGCTGGCTCATCTTTTGTTGGTGCTTCATATTGGTCTTTGAGCCGTGCAGTTGCCTTTCGCGCAGGAAGGCTTTTTTTGACTGTGATCCTTAACCAGGCCATACACCTTCCCACCTTCTTTCCCAACCCTCAAAACAAGGGGGAAAGAATTCTACACTCACTAGATGTGCACAGACAACTCTGATACTATCTGGACTGTAGTAAGCCATTCAGAAAAATGGACCAGCTTCTTGTAAGCTTTGCCCCACGGGCAGAGGGGAAGCCCATTTCCAAACGGATTTCACACCTGTATCCATTTTTGCTACAGACTACATGAGAAACTCATCCCCAAGTCTATCCGTACCCACTTCACTAAGGACAACCTCCACATGTTCTTCGTGTTTCACTGTTGTAGTCATTACATTTGGGTAATCTGCTGGCAGGTTGCCCTCAGTCGTCCTGAATATCAAAGTCTTGGGTCCTGCGTCGGTTGCTGTCTCCTCTTCCATGACGTCAGGTCGTCAGGGGTATAAAACGGGCAACCAACGCCATTTTCCTTAGTCTTTCTTGCCGCGCAGTGCCCGAAGCAGAAGCATAGGTTCATAGGTTTAGCAGTTCGCAAGTGCCGGTCGGCCGACTCCTGAAATTTTCGAATTTGAGTTTCAGAACCGAAGTCTTCAATTAAAGCTAAGTACCCCATTGGGAAACTCTTTCTTGTTGCATACCGATGTCAGTAAAAGTTAATAATTACATTACTTGTGGGAAGCAAATACCTCATAAGGATTTTCATTTGTACTGTATTCCTTGCCTAGGCCCAGATCATAACGTGCCTTGCTGTCAGTTTTGTGCTAGATTTAACCAACGCACTACTAAGCGTCTGTATATCTTTACTTCAAAATATTTTGGAAACCGATGTAACTACCCTGAAATGTCGTCGGATAGCAATCTGACTACCGGAGTTCACAAAAAATGCAAAGAAAAGGACAGAGACAGACCGTCGAGGTCCAAAACCGACGAAGCTTCTCCTAAGCCAGTCGCCGATTCACCGGTACTTTAGTGAGGTGCTTTTGCAGCCCCTGATACCCACTACTTTCGAGTTGCAGGCCTCTACCGAGACCCATGTGGAGTCCGGCACGCCGCGAGATTCTCAAATTATTGTACCCGCGGATGTCTCTCCCTTGGATGGGTCCGGAGCCGCTGAGCAGGCACCGGCTTCTGAGGGTGTCTTTAGGCCTCAGCATTTCTATATAAAACTGACACCAGCTTCAAAAACAAAGACAAAAGCAACTTTTAACGCTAAAAAAATTACGCATGAGCCACGTGCTCAGGCCTCTATGCCCAAAAAGCAGATGATCAAAATGGCTGAAGACTTAATTACCGTAGTCGGTGGTTCCCAACCTCCCCCTGATAAGGGGCCTAGTCAAGACACCGATTATGAATCTTCAGATCAGGTTTCTATTTCTTCTGATTCCTCTTCTGATCAGGAATTTTCTATACCACCCTGTGAAGATTCAGATGCAGAGGAATCCATCCCATCTGCATCTCCTCCTGAAGATTATTCCTTTGGAGAAACCTTGCATACATTGAGGGAACATTTTCATTGGGAGAGTCAAGATTTCTCAGAATCAAAAAAGAGGCTTAAGGATTTCCTTCTCCCTCTGCATAGGCCTTTGGCCATACCTCCTGTATTAGACATTGTTGATGACTCCAGATTCCTTACCTCCGGCTCCTAGCAAGCCAGACAGATGTTACAGGGTTCCTGACTCGCACAAATTTTTATTCAAAAACCCTGCTGCTGACTCTGAAACTATCTCACAGGGTCCCGAAAGTGTAAAGGCCTCAACAGCTAAGAATCCTACCCCCTCTGATAGAGATTCCAGGGAGCTGGATAAATGGGGAAAGAAGGTTTATACGTCTGCAACCTTGGTAATTAGGGCCTTAAACTGCCAGTTTCATATGCTTAAATGTCAACAGCATGTTATGGGATTATTGAAACAGAAAATGATGTTGATTTCTGAATGTGTAGAAAATAATTACAGGAATTATTGCATGCAGCAGAACAGGTTGGAAAGCATACTTTGCAATCTGGTTTTGATTCCTTGGAGGCCTCCTGCAGGGCTGCAGTTACTGGATCTGTGATTAGAAGACATGCCTGGCTCAAGGAACAAAATTTGCCTGATCATGTTAAAGCTAAATTGTTGGATGCACCTTTACAGCATGATACTTTGTTTGGTAATATGGCAGAAGAGATTTTAAAGAAAATGGAAGACAAAGCTAAGTCTATGCAAACTGTAAAAGACTTTTTACAAGTGCAGCCACCAAGATTCAGTAGACCCTGGCCTACAAAAAAATGGTCCTTTCCTGTGTCTGACAGAGCTTCACGTGGCAAATCCAGGCACTCAAAGGGCTCTAGATACCAATCACAGGATTCTTACAGGTCAAAGCAATGGGGTGCCTCTACATCCAAATCTGGAGGAAATAAAGCACAGCCATACAGTATACAGTCTCAATGACTTCCCTCTGCCATCACCAAGCACTTATCTTTTGGCAGCCTCCTTAGGGGGAAAACTAGCACTTCATGCTCAGAATTGGCAGTTAATAACCCAGGACAAGTAGGTGTTAAACATAGTATCCTAGGGATACAGATTTCATTTCCATACCTTGCCAACTCCAAATGGTTGGCCAGATCTGCCACAAAATCAATGGGCAGAGGCACAGAAACAAGTGACGTCCCTCATGGATATGGGGGCTATTCAGCCGGTACCAGAACAAGAAAAAGGACAAGGGTTTTACTCAAGACTGTTCTTGGTACACAGAAAAGACGATACCTGGCACCCAATACTGGATTTATTGATTTTTTAACACATTCTTGGACATACCAGAATTCAAAATGCTAACTTTGCAGCAGCTTCTGCCCATGCTGGGCAAGAATGCTTGGCTAGTGACTATAGACTTAAGAGAGACATACCTGCATATCCCAATAAGGGAATCGTGCAGAAGATACCTCCGCTTTAAGGCTGGTTTTATGCATTACCAATTCTCTGCACTGCCCTTTGGCTTATCTACTGCACCCAGGGTCTTTACAAAGTGCCTGGCACCAGTAATTGCATTTTGCAGACAAAGAAGTATACAAATCTATCCTTACTTGGACGACTGTCTCATTCAAGCAGAAAACAAGGACGTTCTTCAACATTTGTGAAAAGGCTTCTAACATGCCTAGGGTACACAATAAACGAAAAGAAATCACAACTGGTACCCTCTCAAAAGATTACATTCCTGGGTGCAAGCTTGAATACAACTTCCCAGATGGCTTACCTTACGCCAGACAAACAAAGACAACTGTCTGTTTACTTCAAACAGATGGCAACAAAAACCCAATTATCTGCAAGACAAATCCTGCAGGCTTTGGGATTCATGGCATCCTGCATTCTACTGATTCCATATGCAAGACTGCATATGAGGAAACTACAGTGGTACCTAAAAAGTTTATGGAGTCAACATTGTCACAGTCTGGAAATAATGATTCTTCTCATTCCCTGCCTACAACAGGCGTTTCTTTGGCGGGCAGAGACATGTCACCAGAACATGGGACGGTCTTTCATTCTACCCCCTGCCAACCAAACCCTAACTACAGATGCATCAGACTATGCTTGGGTGGCCCACCTGGCGGGGAGATGCTTTCAGGGCATATGGAGCCCAAAACAAATGCATCTGCATATCAACCAGAAAGAGGTTAGCTGTTCAGAATGCCCTGACAGGCTTCAAGGACTTACTTCATCCAGGACAACTACTGATAAAGACGGACAACACCACGGTTATGTAGTACATAAACAAGCAGGGGGGCACACATTCCTACCCTCTTTGCAGACTAGCCGTGGCATTGTGGGACACAGCCTTGACTTACCAAGTACATCTTCAAGCTCAATTCCTGCCAGGAAAACAAAATGACCCTCACAAGTGGAAACTGGATCCACAAGTCTTCAGCATGATAACAAAGAAATGGGGGAGCCTGGACATAGATCTATTTGCCTCTCCCCAGAATTATCAACTGGACAAATTCTGCACAAGGACTTATCATAGACGAGCATGGAAAATGGATGCCCTATCCTTCAGTTGTAAAAGCCTATTAGTCTACGCCTTTCCTCCTCTGCCTCTTCTTCCCAAGGTCCTACTAAAGGTCAGACAGGAAAATACAAAAATTATTCTAATTGCCCCAGACTGGCCTCGCCAGCACTGGTACCCAATCGTAAAGAATGTCTCAACTCCCTCCTTGGTACTTGCCTCAAATACCTCATCTACTGTCTCAGAAGAGCAATCAAATCCTGCACAATCCGCTCTAAACTCTGAACCTGGCAGCATGGCTGATCATGTAGTTATTCAAACAACACCTCTCAGTAAATCTGTGATTGATGTCATTTTGGAAGCCAGAAGGCCTAGTACTAGAAAATCTTATGCTGATAAATGGAAGAGATTCTGTGCTTGGAACCAAGCACAAGGAACTGACACAGTAAAGCCAAATATTCCTCAGATTTTACAATACTTGACTGAGATGCTTGACAAGGGTCTGTCTTTTTCATCAATAAAAATCCACGCGTCTGCCATCTCGGCTCATTACAACACAGAGTCACCGATCTTTTCTCATCCTTTGGTAAAACAGTATCTTAAAGGGGCCAAAAATTTAAGGCCTCCCAGAAGATCACCAATTCCTGCATGGGACCTCAATTTTTTGTTGGAAAAGCTCACCCTGCCTCCATTTGAACCAGCTGCTACTGCAGATATAAAGTTTTTATCCTGGAAAACAGCTTTACTTCTGGCAATCACTTCAGCAAGAAGGGTTTCAGAACTACAGGCCCTCATGGCTGTGGAGCCTTTTATTATATTTTACCCAGACATGGTGTCCCTCAGGACCAATCCTTCCTTTATGCCTAAGGTGGTATCCAGTGTGGCTCTTAACCAAACTATTCACCTGCCAACTTTTTACTCAAATCTGCAGAACAAGGGGGAGCAGATTCTGCATTCCTTGGACGTACACAGACAACTAAGATTCTACTTAAACACGACCAAATCCCTAAGAAAGTCTGAGCAGCTACTGGTGGCATTTGCGGCAGGATCAGAGGGAAAGGCTATTTCAAAGCAGACTATTAAAAAGTGGATAAGCCACTGCATTAGTTTCTGCTATTTGCATCATGGTAAACCGGTGCCCAAGAGCATTAGGTCACATTCCACCAGGGCTGCATCAACATCAGTAGCTTTTCTCAGAGGGGTGCCAACCAAAGACATTCTAGAAGCTGCTACTTTGAATTCTGTTCATACTTTTACAAAGCATTATCATTTGCCTTTCTTCTCTAAGTCCAGGGCAGGCTATGCCACTGCAGTTCTGCAGGGCCTTATAGCCACTCCTAATGCTATTTAGTTCCAGCCTCCCATCCGTAGCTTTGGGATTCTACCCAAATGTAATGACTGCAACAATGAAACACGAAGAGCATAGTACAGTTGTGTACACTTACCATAAATGTAGATGTTCGAGTGTATTCACTGTTGCAGTCCGGGTTACCCACCCGCCATCCCCCTTTATTCTACAGCTTTTCTTTCCTTCACTATATTCTACAGCCTTTGGGGTGTATTTGCTTTTAGATGAAGGTAAAGTTTATGTTGTGACAATTGCATGTAGTTATAGTTTATATATATATATATATATATATATATATATATATATATATATATATATATATATATACATATATATATATATATATATAAATTTTCTCCCCACATCTGGGGCAAGAAATACTAAAGAAAATGGCATCGGCTGCCTGTTTTATACCCCTGATGACCTGACGTCATGGAAGAGGAGACAGCAACCGACGCAGGACCCAAGACTTTCATATTCAGGCCGACTGAAGGCAACCTGCCAGCAGATTACCCAAATGTAATGACTGCAACAGTGAATACACTCTAACATCTACATTTATGGTAAGTGTGCACATCTGTACTTTCCACTATCTTCCTCAGAGGAGTACCTATCTGGGACATCTTGGAAGCTGCCACCTGGACCTTTGTCCATACCTTTACAAAGCATTACCACCTACCTCTCTTTTCTAAGTCTAGGGCAGGGTTTGCCTCTGCAATACTGCAGACCCTCCTGACCCGTACTTATGACTCACCCTATCCTTCCACTGTTTTCCTCAGCTTTGGGAATCCTCCCACAGGTGATGACTGCAACAGTGAAACACGAAGAACATAGTACAGTTGTGTACACTTACCATAAATGTAGATGTTCAAGTCTATTCACTGTTACAGTCTTGGTTTTCCTCCCTCCATCCCCCATTTAACATCTTCCCCTAGGGGGACACAAGCTTTCCAAGGTGGCTTTTAGCCACCAGGACCACTTCTCTCTTTTCCCTTGATGTCCTTCAAGGATGCATCTGCAGTCCTTACAAATGGGTTGTCCTGCCTCAGGCAGCCCTTCGGTCGGCCGGATTCCAAAGTCTGGGTCTGGCTTCGGCTGGTGTTGCACTTCACCCGACGTCATAGCTGCAGTTATTCGGGTATAAAGGCATCAGCCGACGCCATTTTCCTGAGTCTTTCTTGCCGCGTGGCGCCCGAAGCAGAAGCTGTTCGCAAGTGCCGGTCGGTCAGAACCAGAGATTACTACTACCGAATACTACTCCGAAGACTACTAAAAAGCTAAGTACCCCGTTGGGGACTCTTTCTTGCCTCAGCCGATGTCAGAAAAAGTGAATAACTGTTTAACTTGTGGGAAACAAATACCTCATAAAGATTTCCACTCTTACTGCTTACCTTGCTTAGGCTCAGACCACGACGTAGCAGCTTGTCTAGCCTGTGCTTCTTTTAACCGACGGACGCTTAGATGTCGGTCGGAATTTGCTGAGCAGTTTTTCGGCTCTGATTTCGCTTATATTATGCCGTCGGATCCTCCGACTTCGCAAATCTCCAAAAAACGCAAAGAAAAGGACCGACACTCGCGGTCCTCTGTTTCAGCCGAAACCACGGTTAAGCCAACCGCGAGTGTCTCGGTTTCGGCTGAAACCGAGCAAGCGGTTCTTTCTGCAGCCGAAACCAGACCTTCTACCAAGGTTTCTTCTAACCTCGTGGAGCCGGTTTCTGAAATCCAAACTGCTGTTGTGATTTCTCAGGATTTATCTGACACTATTCCCCTGGATACTTCTACTCCTGCACGTGGAGCTGCTAGGCCTCCCGCAGCCATGTCCATTAAGGCCTTTGCTAGGGCTAAAGCAGCTAAAGCTACAAAGACTGTGCCTGTTAAGACCCCCTCTCACAGGCCCACTTCCAGTTCTCAAATGCTTTCTTTGGCAGAGGATCTTATTTCTTTAATCCGGGGATCCCAACCTCATCCAGACAGGGCCTCTCATCCACCTCCTGAGAAGAGGCCTAGAGCAGAGCCCCCCGAGCCAGTATCCACAGATGATTCCTCTGATGATCCAGAAAATACAGACCCTCCAGAGACTCCTTATTCCCCTTATGAAGACTCTGATGCTGAAGAGTCCATCCCTTCTGCCTCTCCACCTGAAGAATTTTCCTTTGGGGAAACCTTACATGCCATGAGGGAACAATTTCAGTGGCAGGGCCAAGATTTTTCAGAGTCCAGGAAAAGGCTTAGAATCTTTTTACATTTGCCTCAACATAGGCCTTTAGCTATACCTCCAGTTCTCTCTGTTGTAGATGATGCATTTAATGATGCTTGCACTGCTCCTGATTCTTTACCTCCGGCCCCTGTTAAGCCCGATAGGTTCTACAGGATCCCGGACACACATCATCATTTATACAAGGCTCCTTTAGCAGATCCCGAGACTATCTCCCAGGGTCCTAAGGCTGTAGCATCTACCTCTGCAAAAAAAACCCTCCCCTCTGTAAGGGAATCCAGGTCCTTAGAGAGATGGGGTAAAAAAGTTTACACTTCTGCTACTCTGTCAGCTAGAGCCTTGAACTGTCAATTTCATATGATACAATATCAAGAATTTATGCTAGACCAGTTAACTAAAAAACTGTCCTCTGATGAACCTTTTGATAAGAAGTATGTTCAGGAAATGGTACATAACATTCAGCAAGTTAGTAACCATTCTTTAAAATGTGGCTATGATGCACTGGAGGCTTCCTTTAGATCAGCCATGACTGGCACAGTTATCAGAAGGCATGCATGGTTGAAAGAGCAGACCTTACCGGACCATGTCAAAGCAAAGCTATTAGATGCTCCTATGGACAAGGCTAATTTATTTGGTCCACCTGCACAACAGGTACTGAAGAAGATGGAGGAGAAAGCAAAATCAGTACAAACAGTGAAGGATTTCTTACAGGTCCAACCTCCAAGGTTTAGCAGGAACTGGCCTTCCAAAAACTGGTCCTTTCCAGACTCCCCTAAAGCCCAGAGAGGCAGAGATAGACGACCAAGAGGCAGACACCAATCCAGAGGTGCCTACAGGGCGCCAGTGGCAGGGAAACAACCAGCGAGGCACAGGCAGCCACCACCACTGCATCAGGACAATCACAGTGACTTGACTCTGGCACCGCCTACCAGGGAACAAATAGAAGCACCCTTAGGCGGAAAGCTAGCTTTATTTTCAAAAAACTGGCATTACATCACAAGGGACAAGTGGATCTTGCAAACTATAAACCAAGGCTACAGGTTTCATTTCCATACTCTACCAGGAAAGAGAGGAATGCCAAACCTACCACCAAATCAAAAGGCAGAAGCTCTAAAACAAATATCTCAATTGTTAAGGATGAGAGCTGTGGAAAAGGTACCATCTATGGAACAAGGAAAGGGATTTTACTCCAGACTTTTCCTGGTACCAAGAAAAGACAACAACTGGAGGCCTATTCTCAACCTGTCCGCTTTAAACACATTTCTCATTGTCCCAAAATTCAAAATGCTGACTACAGCAGCTTCTTCCCATGCTGGGCAAGGAGTCTTGGCTGGTAACTCTAGATCTCAAGGAGGCATACCTGCACGTTCCCATACGACAAAATTGCAGAAGATACCTCAGATTTCTTGCAGGATCAGAGCATTATCAATTCTCAGCATTGCCCTTTGGCTTATCTACTGCGCCCAGAGTGTTCACGAAATGCCTGGCATCAGTAATTGCTCATTGCAGGCTTCAGGGAATACAAATTTACCCCTACCTGGACGACTGCCTGATAAAAGCGGACAACATGAACAAACTAACAGAAGACTTACAAACAGTCATTCACCTGCTACAAGCCCTGGGATATACAGTCAATATAAAAAAGTCGATGCTGACACCCTCCCAAAGAATAACCTTTTTGGGTGCAGAGCTGGACACATCAAAACAAATGGCATTTCTAACTGTAGAAAAGCAAAAACAATTACCTCTCTACTTCTTGGCATTAACAAAGCAGAACCATCTGACAGCAAGAAAAGTACTGCAAGCCCTGGGCTTCATGGCATCCTGCATAATACTGGTTCCTCACGCCAGACTGCATATGAGAAAGCTACAGTGGTACCTAAAAAATGTATGGTCTCAACACAAGCACAGCCTAGAAACCAAGATTCATATAATCCCCTGCCTGAAGCAAGAGTTCCTATGGTGGGCTCAGGCCTGCCAATCAAACACAGGATTGCCCTTCTACAACATTCAACCAAGCCAAACCATCACGACGGACACCTCAGACCTCGGTTGGGGGGCCCACATTCTGGACAAGTGCATACAAGGCTTATGGACACAAGACCAGCTACACCTGCATATAAATCTAAAGGAAATGCTGGCAGTAAAATTGGCAATCCAGTCATTCAGACCATTTCTCCTTCAAGGTCATCTGATAAGGACAGACAACACCTCAGTGATGTGGTACATCAACAAACAGGGAGGCACACATTCATACCCTCTATGCCGGATGGCACTGGACCTTTGGAATGTGGCTCTGAGCTACAACATTCACTTACGAGCTATTTTCGTACCAGGAAAAGAAAACATTCTAGCAGATATATTAAGCAGAACTACCACGGATGCCCACGAATGGATGCTGCATCCGGACATCTTCAAGGCCATCACAAGGAGATGGGGACTCCCAGAAATAGACTTATTTGCATCTCCACACAATCACCAGCTAAAGAAATTCTGCACGAGGATGTACCACCCACTTGCATGGAAGGTGGACTCCCTATCTTTCAGTTGGGAAAACCTGTCAGCATATGCATTCCCACCACTTCCTTTGATGCACAAGGTGCTATTGAAGATCAAAGAGGACCGGCCAAGGATCATTCTGTGATAGCTCCAGACTGGCCAAGGCAACATTGGTACCCATTACTAAGGAGCCTATCTCGGGAACTAATATGGACACTACCCCTGGTTCCATTACTGTTAACACAGAACAACTACAACATCCTGCTTCCAAACCTGAAAACTCTGCAGCTGACTGCCTGGAACATCACATAAGATCAATTAACCCAAATTTATCCCAAAGGGTTAAAGACATTATGCTTGAGGCTCAGACCCTCAACAAGAAAAAATTATGCAGCAAAATGGAAAAGATTTCTCATTTGGAGTACTGCAAGGGGAGAAGATGTGTCACTGGTAAACATAGCCAGCATCTTGGAATACTTGGCAGAGCTCTTCCACACAGGCCTGTCCTATTCTTCCATCAAGATACATGCATCAGCTATCTCAGCAGAATACACCTTGGATCCTCCAGTATTCTCACACCCTTTGCTAAGGCAGTTTCTAAGAGGAATTAAAAATGTAAAACCTCCAAGGAAACCACCATTGCCAACATGGGACTTGAACTTTGTGCTAGAAAAACTGACACTTCCCCCTTTCGAACCAGCAGCAGAATTACAATTCTTATCATGGAAGACTGCTTTCCTGCTGGCAATCACTTCGGCAAGAAGGGTATCTGAACTACAAGCATTAATGGCAGTACAACCCTTCCTGATCTTCCATCAAGATAGAGTGTCCATGAGAACTAATCCTACATTCATGCCTAAGGTGGTATCCAGAGTATCTTTAAATCAGGCTATCCACCTACCTACCTTCTTCCCCAACCCACAGAACAGGGGAGAAAGACTGCTGCATACCTTGGATGTGCATAGACAGTTACGCTACTACCTGGACAGAACCAAGAGCAATAGGAAAACTGACCAGCTTCTGGTAGCATATGCAACAGGAAGGGAAGGAAAAGCAATTTCAAAACAAACAATCTCCAAGTGGATAGGAAATTGCATTAGATTTTGTTACTCCTACCATGGAAAGAAAACTCCAGATAACATCAGGCCTCACTCTACAAGGGCTACAGCCACTACCACAGCTTTACGAAGAGTGGCCACCAAGGACATTATAGAGGCTGCTACTTGGACCTCCGTGCATACATTTGCCAAGCATTATAATTTACCTTTATACTCCAGATCCCGAGCAGGTTTTGCCACTGCTGTGTTGCAAGGGATCCTAACTACACCATAATCTCTTTTCCTCCTCCCCTAGTTTAGCTATGGTATTCTACCCATTTGTAAGGACTGCAGATGCATCCTTGAAGGACATAGTACAGTTTTGTACCTACCATAAATGTAGATGTCCGATAGGAATGCATCTGCAGTCAGGATTACCCACCCACCTTCCCCTCTGTGGTACTCCTAGGGTATTTGCCCATCTTATAGCTAGCTGGGGGGGGATCTATTATGGTGTATTTGTTTGTATATATGTACATACATGCTTATATTTTGTGGTTGCTCTCTACTATTTGGAATCATTGGCATTTATCCAAATTTAGCCTTCCAAGAGGGCACCTGGCATCTGGGGCAAGAAACACTGAGGAAAATGGCGTCGGCTGATGCCTTTATACCCGAATAACTGCAGCTATGACGTCGGGTGAAGTGCGACACCAGCCGAAGCCAGACCCAGACTTTGGAATCCGGCCGACCGAAGGGCTGCCTGAGGCAGGACAACCCATTTGTAAGGACTGCAGATGCATTCCTATCGGACATCTACATTTATGGTAGGTACAAAACTGTACTTTCTTCTGACGGGTTAGTGCAAGAAAACTGATGTAATGACATCGGCTGCCTTGGTTTATAGCACTAACAACCTGACACCAGTCTACAGGCAACAGCAGCCGGCGCACAAAAACATTGACTCTGGTATTCGGGCCGACCGAGGGCTACCACAGCAGGGATAACCCACAGGTGATGACTGCAACAGTGGATACACTCTTAACATTTACATGTATGGTAAGTGTACATAACTGTACATCTGAAGTAGGATTGTTAATTTGTCAGCAACCTGTGGGTTACGGATCCGATATCGGATCCGAGCCAGCAACTTGTTTCAAGCTAATGGATCTGAGCTCCTAGCTCCTCCCTTCACCCATAATCCCCTGCTAACTCTCCATGACCTCAGATCTAGTTTGCCGTGCTTGTGATGGCTGGATCCTTTTCTTGAGCTCCGCAGATAAGTGAAAAAAGTTAACTTTTTTCTAGCATTTTTCGTCAGGAATTTCTGTTTTAGTTTAAATTAATATTTGTAAAGTGTGTCTGAGTTAGGTTCCCTATTTTTTAATTAATACCCTCCCTTCGCTGGTCGCTAGTGTGTGAGTGTTTGTTGAGTGTCTTTTGGGGCCTGTGTGTGTGTGTAGTTGTTTTTTTTCTTTTCCTTTTTAGTTAAAAAAAAAAAAAAAAAGGGAATGGCTGAGGCCCCAAAATCATATTTTCTAAATGTACCGAGTGTGGCCATAAGCTCTCCCCGGCTGATGGCCACACTCGGTGCGTTCGGTGCCTTGGGGTTGAACAACTCATCTCGGGCTGTACTATCTGTGCAGCGTTCAACCCCAGGGCACTGAAAGAACGGAGGTCGAAGCTGGTCCTGGCAGGACTTCTACCCCCAGATTCAGCTTTGGCCTCCGCTACCTCTGCTACTCCCGTGGCTCCATCACAGCCTGTGGTGGTTGCCACTCCTGCCCCCCTGCCTCCGACTGGGACTCAAACTCCCGCTAAAGTGTCGGAGGACAGGGAGGCCAGGAGGGAGAAACGGAGGGAGAAGCACCACAAGCGGTGGGTCGAGACCTCCGTTTCGGCCCCGCCAGCTAAGCGGGCTTCTCCCTCCATTGCTTCTAGGTCTCCTCTTCCTCGGCTCCGATCCCCTTCTTTCTCCCCGGAGCCCGAGGAGGAGGAGACCCGATCTCCGTCGAGGTCATCGAGGCGGCATTCCAGGCCTGCCTCGGTGGCCTTTTCGAGATCCACTTTCAGCTTATCAGATGCAGACTTGGACCGGGTGATGCGAAGGTTCATCCAGGCCCAGCTGCAGATGGGAGTGCTCTTGCCTCCCCCCACTCAGGGGGGAGCTTGACACCTTTTTTCCACCCAATTGCTCCTTCTTCGACCCGCTACCTGGGTTCGGAGCCGAGCAGCCTTGGAGCCGGGGGTGGGTCGGCGCCGACAGTACTTGGTACTTCGGATCCGAGCCTACCCTCGAGTCTGTCGGATCCGACCTCTCGGAGCCGTGGTCCGAGCTTCGAATCCGGGGTATTCAGTGTGCCTTCGGCTCTGTCCAGGTCAGAGCACACTGGTCCCTCGGATCCGATGGTCTCGGCGCCGGCTCCGATCCCTTCATCGGATCAGAGTGGGAGCCGTTTTTCGGATCCATTTGAGAGTGGCTCTCCCTCGGCATTCGATGTTGTGGAGAGGGCTCTGTTGAGAGCATCCGGACCCCCGGTCCTTGCATCGACTCCTCCCTGCACTCCCTCTCTGCTGGGCCAGGCTTCCATCACCCGGCCAAAGGGACAGTCTGCTTCGATGTCACAGACAGTTCCATTGGAACAAGATGTTGCTGGCGAGGCCTCCTCGGACACTCCCCCCGAGGAAGTTCTCCGCAAGCATAAATGCAAAAGGAGGCACGTGGACTCCCCTGAGTCCTTAACCGAGGACACGGACTTGGAGGAAGGGGAAGGCTCCCCAAGATCACCCCCTGAGGATGTCTCCTTTGGAGACATCATGGAGATGCTGAGAATCAGAGGTGGGTGGTCTGCCCCCAAGTCTTCCTCTGACGAGTCCGTGTTTCTGGAGGCATTCGAGGCAGGCCCGTCTACCTCCTGGGTGTCCCCTCCAGCTGATCCCCTGGTGGACCTTATTACCACCAGGGCATGGAAGGATCCAGACACTGTGGAGCCCATACCAAAGCGACCGGATAGGATTCTTAGCCCCCCCCCTCAGACCGGTCACATTGGAGTAAGGGCCCCCCTGTAGATGCCATGTTGATGGCGGCAGCCACAAAGAGGGAATTGGCTCGGGAGAGTCCCTCAGTCCATCCACCGAGCAAAGAGTCCTGTTTGATGGATCGCTTAGGGAAGCGAGTCTTTAGTTCAGCGACCTTCTTAGTAAGGTCTCTGAACTATATGGCACATGTCATCAGGATGCAGCGGGATCTTATCAAAGAATACGCTGCATCCCCCCCTGAGTCCATGTCGGAGGAGGATAAACATTTGTACTCCACCCGAATGGCCACTCTGAGATCTATTTCAAACACCTCTATGCGGCTGTTGTCCCATGCCACAGAGGGAGCCGCTAGGGCCAGCGGAGCAGGCCTAGTCATGAGACGTCAGGCCTGGCTCCGTCATTGCGACTTTACGGAGCCCTTTAAAGTGTCCTTCGCGAACGCCCCCTTTGATGGTTCTGCCCCTTTTGGCAAAACAGTTCGTGAGACGCTTGTCCAGAGTGAGAAGGACAGGAAGACGTTGTCTGCCGTCGGAGTCCGCTTCTCTGCTCCCCAGCGGTCCTCTTCAAGGAACCAAAAGGGTCAGAAGAAGATGTGGTTCCGGAAATCACAACATTCCCAACCAGCTCCGGACAACCAGCCCTACCGTGGCAGAGGTGGACAGGGAGGACGTCGCCCCAGGGGCAGAGGGGCTCCGAGAAATTTCGGGTCCAGAGAACCTTTCTCTGAGCGGCCCGCGCAGCAGCCCTGAGGGGTTGCCCGGCTGCTCCACTCTGGAGGCATTCGGGGGGCATTTTTCGAAATATCTAGCGGCATGGGAGTCCATCACAACAGACCGCTGGGTGCTTCGCATCATATCCAGAGGGTACAAAATACCAATTCTCCATGTCCCCCAATCCAAGAACCTCCCCGATGTACCACCTGATCACAGGGAGGCCGCAGCCGCAGAAATACAGCAGCTGCTAAGAAAAAGAGCCATCCAGCCCGTCCCCCAAGACCAGCTCGGATTATAGTTCTACTCCAGGTTCTTTTGGTGCCAAAAAGACGGGGACCTGAGACCCATCCTAGACCTTTCCCGCTTGAACCTGTCAGTAACCAAGGAAAAATTCGAATGGTCACTCTTCAATCTATCCTCCCCTTTTGAGGGAGAACAATTGGATGTGCTCTATAGACCTCAAGGATGCGTATTACCACATCTTAATGGACAAACGAACCAGGAGGTTCCTTCGCTTCCGGCTGGGAGCCAGTCACTACCAGTTCAGGGTCCTTCCCTTTGGCCTCACCACAGCCCCCAGGGTGTTCACCAAAGTGTTAGCAGTGATTGCGGCCCACCTGAGACTCCAGGGAATTCAGGTCTTCCCGTACCTGGACGACTGGCTCCTGACCGCACCAACAAGGCATCTACTTTGCTCGGCCAGAGACTTCTTTCTCCATCTAGCCCCACAACTAGGCATTACTATCAATGTCTGCAAATCTCTACAGGCTCCAACACAGATCATAGAATTCATAGGTGCCAGAATAAACACCAGAGATTTGCGAGCCTTCCTAACTACCGAGAGAATCAGAAATCTACAACTTCATGTGCGGGCTATCCTTCATTCAGAGGCTTCACCAGCGGAATTGATCCTGAGGGCACTAGGCTCCATGGCAGCAGCGATTACACTCCTTCCATGCACCCGTTTGAACATGCGAGTCCTGCAGTGGACTCTGTTAGTGCAATGGTCCTTCCTATCCCTTCCTCTCCACCATCCCATTGCTATCAGCAAGGCTTGCAGAAGGGCGCTACTATGGTGGCTCCAAGCATCGAACTTCCATACAGGCCGTCCCTTCTGCACCTCTCCCCCTATCGCCACTGTGACCATGGACGCTTCCCGCCTCGGGGGGGGGGAGGGGCATTACTCAGGCAGGACAGTTCAAGGCACATGGAACGATACAGAGACCTCCCTGCATATTAACGTTCTGGAAATGAGAGTGGTGCTGTTGGCGTTGCAAGCACTTCAGAGTTTCCTCCCCGCAGGAACGAATTCCTCCCCGCAGGAACGATTGCAATTCACTCGGTCAACATGTCAGTGGTCTGGTATATCAACAAACAGGGGGGAACCAGATCTTATCCTCTTTGCCGCAAAGCCATGAGAGTGTGGGAATGGGCGATCTCCACCAACCGCTTTCTGATTGCAACGCACATTCCAGGGAGGACCAACATCCTAGAGGACAAGGTCAGCCGCACCCTTCTTACCCCTTACGAGTGGTCTCTCAATCCTCTAGTAGCGAAGCAGATATTCGCAACATGGGGGCAACCCTGCTGCGATCTTTTTGCATCTCCCTCAAACGCCAAATGTCACAATTTCTTCACTCTAATCCCCCCACCAGGGGAATCTCCAAGAGGCGCTCTGGTGCATGCTTGGCCACCCGGTCTACTCTATGCCTATCCTCCTCTTCCAATGATGATACAACTCTTACAGAAAGCCTCGCAGTTGGGGGAGCAAGATGATTTTCATTGCCCCATTCTGGCCTCGACAAATTTGGTTCCCTTACCTGTGGTCTCACCTTGTGAATCACCCTTGGATTCTAGATCCCATTCCGGATCTCATCTCCCATCCATTGGACTTGCCAACTCCAAACCTGGACAATCTGAAACTGACAGCTTGGTTGCTCCAGTTCCACTCCTAGTTAGGACTCCCGGTATCTCTTCACCAGTCAAAGACATCCTCGTGGCAGCACATAAGCCCTCCACCAGGAAAGTGTATCACAGCAAATGGAAACGTTTTTCCATCTGGGCGGAGCACCGCGATCTAGATCCCTTTACGGCTCCTCTTCCATCCATTTTAGATTTCCTAACTGAACTCTTTCAAGAAGGCACTAGTTGTTCAACTGTCAAAGTGCAATTGGCAGCCATTTCTCATTATCATGTGGGACATGATACAGGAACCCTTGATGATACAGGACCCTTGATGTCAGCCAAATTGTGTAAAACCTTTCTCAAGGGTACCTTTTTACTTAGACCTCCTGTAAAAGAAGCCGTACCCCCATGGGGATCTTACTTTAGTTCTTCAAGCCTTGACTGCTCCACCCTTTGAACCCGCTGCTTCAGTGGATCTCAAATTCTTGTCATGGAAAACAGCATTCCTTGTAGCCATTACTTCAGCGAAAAGAGTGTCGGAACTTCAGGCTCTTTCTGTAAAGCCTCCATACCTGATTTTTCACCCTGATAGAGTGTACCTCAGGATCAATCCCTCCTTTCTTCCCAAGATAGCATCAGAAACCAACATAAACCAATCCATAAATTTACCGGTTTTCTTCCCTAAATATCAAAATAAGGGTGAATACAAGCTGCACTCATTGGATGTTCATAGGCAGCTTCGTTTTTATACTCATAGAACGGCTGGCCATAGACAATCCGACCAGCTGTTCATTTCCTTTGCCAAATTTAACTTGGGGAAAGCTATCTCTAAAGTATCTTTATCTCGCTGGATTTCCCAATGTATCTTACTAGCTCATCAAGCCTCGGGTAGACCCGCAACAGAAGGAGTTCGTGCTCATTCCACTCGCTCCATTTCTACTTCTGCGGCTTTCAAGTCTAGAGTTCCTTTGGATGATATTTGTTCTGCAGCCACTTGGGCTTCATCTCATACCTTTATCAACCACTACAAGCTAGACCTGATTTCTAGAGGGAGAGCATCCTTTGGCTCTGCGGTGCTTCGTAATATCCTTCCATGATGGCCACCCAGGGTGCAGGTAGCTGGGGACTCTGTCCCACAGGTTGCTGACAAATGAACAATCCTACTTCAGATTTAGAAGTTATGTATTCAACATAACGTTCCATCTGAGTAGGTAGTTCATTTGTCTGCAACCACCCCCCCCTCCTTCCCCCTGACCTTCTTTGGATCTATTAGTTTTTAGATATCCTTTGTTGGATATATATGGAGAGGCAAACTTGATCTGAGGTCATGGAGGGTTAGCAGGGGATTATGGGTGAAGGGAGGAGCTAGGAGCTCGGATCCATTAGCTTGAAACAAGTTGCCGGCTCGGATCCGATATCGGATCCGTAACCCACAGGTTGCAGACAAATGAACTACCTACTCAGATGGAACGTTATGGTGAGTACATAACTTCTAATTTCCTGCTTCCATACAGCTTGAATATATCCAGATTTTGCATCCTGGTCACCCAGGTTCTGAATCTACCAAAAGGGCAAGAGGAGTAGTATTTTGGCCTTCTCTAGCAAAAGACATTCATAAAGTACTTTCATCTTGTTCAATGGGCAATAGTACTAAACTGCATTTGAAAAAAGAACCACTTCAGCTAAGGCAAGATCATGAGCTACCTTGGTCAACAATAGCCACTGATATGTTTGAGTGGAACAATCAGCATTACTTTGTATTGGTAGACTTATTCAAACTGGTTTGAGATTGATTTACTACAGAACGTCCACTGCTGTTATTACCAAGTTGAAATGTCATTTTGCAGTCCATGGTAGTCCACACAAAGTTATCTCTGACAATGGTACTCATTTACTAGTCATGTTTCGGAAATTTGCAAGAGAATGAGACTTTGTATATGGTACTAGTAGTCCAGAATATCCACAGTCAAATGGTCTAGCTGAACGTGCAAAGCAATTACTTGAGAAGTCAAAGCGTAACAATACTGATGTCTGTTTGAATTTACTTGATCTCAGAAACATACCCCGTGACGTTATACTTGGCTCTTCTGCTCAGAGACTTCTATCTAGGCAAACCAGACTAACACTGTCCATCACTTCCAGTTTGTTGAGGCTTAAAGCTAAGAACAACAAGATAATTGGTTGGAAAGCGTTCTTTCCAGAAGTCCAGCTATGATAAATTGACAAGATTTCTTCATCTGTTGACGGAAGGAGAGAGAGTGAGGATACAAGCGGTCAAAGGTTTCGACTGGATTGATCAAGTTACAGGTATATGTACTGAGCTGAGATCCTAGTTTGTCGAATCTGAGGGTGTGGAGTACAGAAGAAATTGCAGAAATCTTCTTCCTGTATCCGAATCGATATCGCAGCATTGTTCCTGTGATACAGATTCTAGATCTCAGTGCAGTCTAGACAATGTTCCTCTTCCAGAATGTGTCTTAACTCCTACTTCCATTTCTGATGATCCTGATGTCTCGAAAGTTGAATGTTCCGCAGAAACTGTCCCAGTTGCTAAGTCTGCTTCTAATTTCTGTGTCGCACTATTTGGTCGTATTTCCAGACGTAGTGTGAAATACACAGCTTGTATATATGTGTATTTAGTTCTGTATAATTGTATGACCAAGAATTATTTATATTGATTGCATGTCAATTATGTTTTCAACATTTCATGACTTATTCCTCGGAGGGAGGATGTAAAACAGTGTGTGTGTGTGTGTGTGTGCGCTGTCTTTTAGAAGCATTTCAAGGACTGAACATGCATGCATGCATAGTGAGCACATGCCATACTCAGTGCCATTTTAAGAGTGCAGCCAGAGAGTGAACATGTATGAATGTAATAGCTAGTTTGTTTATACGTTTACCCAAGTTAAGCATTAAGCCTCAATCCTGATGTGTTTGTACATAATAAAGCTGCTTGAACAGAACCCACAAAGTCTGGTCTATTGTGAAGAGTGACAAGAATCTTTTTGGTATTGAAAATGGGGCTACCAAGGAGACCGCTGTTGTATTTGTCATACCTAAATACCTTTATAAAAGTATCCAAGTGCAAAATGCTCACCCTGCAGATGGTTCTACCCCTTCTTCCAAACTACTGTTTGTGGTGACTTTGTAGCTGAAGGATGGTTATCACATTCCATTTGCTCCCAACTTCAAGCTGAACCTACAAAAGTCCTGTCTCACACCCTCGCAAAGTTTTGTCTTACTGGGTTGCATGATTGATGGAAAACCCATACTATTCTCTGTGTTAAAAGACAAAGTCTTGACTTTTCAGAACAGAACAAGAAGTAGATTCTGCAAGAACTTTTTAAAATTCTAGCTCTAATGGCATCAGTGATTCTCATGATACTACTGGCCAGACTCCCCATACTTCCCTTGGAGCTCCAGGTACCAGTGCCTGATTTGTGAAAAGAGTTAGTGGTAGGATGAGTAAGTATCTCAGTCCAGACCTGACCTTTGTCTTTAAACCCCAGTTCAATCAGTCCAGATGGACTCATCCGATTTTGCATGGAACAGTGTCCAGGAGAGAGGTTCTTCGCTTTTCACTGTTGCAGTCATCACATTTGGGTTATCCCTGCCAGGGTAGCCCTCAGTCTGCCCGAATACCAGAGGCTTAGTATTTCTGCATCGGGTGCTGTCGCTCCAGGACTGACGTCGGGTCAGTGGTATAAAATAAGGTAGCTGACTCCATTACATCAGTCTTTCTTGCCAATGAGCCAGAGAAGCAGTTCGCATGAGTGCCGGTCGGCTGCTACCAGAGTTTTCCGTTTCCAAATTTAAGTTTAAGTCTTCTAAAGCCCAGTACTCCGTTGGGAATCCTTTTTTCTTGCTGTAACCGATGTCAGAAAAAGTTAACAATTGTCTCGCCTGTGGAAAGCAAATACCACACAGAGACTTTCATTCTTACTGTGTCACTTGCTTAGGCCCAGACCACGACATCCGCCGCTGTTGCTTTTGTGCTTTGTTCAACACCAGAACTATACGTCATCATTGTTATTGTAGCTAGACATTTTCGCTCTCTGTCCTCTAATTCTGATATGCATCGGTAAGCCATCTGATAGCAGATCTTCTGAAAAACCAGAAGGATAAAGACAGAGACAGACCACACAGATCCAAAACTGCCAATGACGCTTCCGTTAAGCTAGTCATCAGTTTTCCGGTCCTCAGTGAGGTGCTTTCGCAGCCCCTGATGCCCACTTCTGTGTATTCGCAGGCCGCTACCAAGACTCTTTCGGAGTCCGGTATGCCGCGAGACTCATCAACTAAGGATCCTGCTGATGTCTACCTTGGATGGGTCCGGAGCCGCCGAGCAGGCACCGGCTTCCGATGAAGTACTTCACACTGCCGATTCTCGACATAGACCGACTTCTTTTGTGTCAAACGTTCTTTCGAAATGCTTACCATACAAGGCCATGTCAAACCCAGAGCTGTTGGACATGCTACACTTAAAGAAATCCCAATCTTTCAGAGCCACACGCTCCAGGGATCTAAACCTAGTCATCACAATAAAGAAAACATGCTTGAGGGATAGGTTCCTGACCCCAGAGACTCCCCAGACTCTGGAATAGACTGCCCATACATGTCAAGCAGAGCGCCTCCTTGGCTCTCTTCAAAAGGAACCTTGACTATTGGATGGGAGAAAGGAAATTCACCCCGGGGATCACGTCAGTCGCCCTGCTAGACAGGGGTCCAGGGAAGTAAATAGTGTGGGAAGAAATAGCCAGTGAATTGTTATGGCTAGGCTTGTATAGGCCCTAGGGCCGATAGCCTAGTATCAACCTGTGAACCTATAAACTACGGAGTTTCTAAGGCCCAGGATACGAACCACACCCGGAAAACCGACGACCCAAGCTCAGGCACCTGCTTCATTGCCTCAGTCTCAAATGCTTAAAATGGCAGAAGACCTTCTAATGCTCAATCAGGGGAAGCCATGCTACCCCTTCCAAAAGAGAGATTTGTCCCCAGTAGTTTTATCTGAACAGGAGTCCGATGACTCTGATGCATCTGAATATGAAGATATGCAACCCCTCTCTGCTTATGAGGATTCTGATCCAGGGGAATCCATCCCTTCAGGCTCTCCACCCGAGGACTTTTCCTTTGGGGAAGCCTTATTTACCTTAAGGGAGCATTTCCAGTGGGAATGTCAGGGCTACCCTCAGTCAAAAAAGAGAGACTGGGAATTCTTAGATCTTCCACAGCACAGACCTCTGGCCATTCCTCCTGTCCTGGATGTTGTGGATGATGTTTTTATGGAATCCAGTCTGACTCCTGACAGCCTCCCTCCTGCTCCCAGAAAACCTAGCACATACTATAGAGTCCCTGACTCTCACAAATTTCTTTTTAAAAATCCTACTGCTGACCCTGAGGTTATCTCTCGAGGACCTAAAGGAATTAAAGCAACTTCTGCCAAGAAACCCACCCCCTCAGTTAGGGATTCCTGAGCATTAGACAGATGGGGTAAAAAAGTATACACCTCTGCTATTCTTGCAATTAGAGCACTAAACTGTCCATTCCATATGTGGAAATATCAGCAACATACCATGGAACTCCTCAAACAAAAAATATCTTCTTTTCCTGTTTGTGCAGAAAATAGAGTTACAAGAGTTAAGGAATTCTGCAAGTCAAGTAACTAAGCACACCTTACAATGTGGTTTTGACGCCCTAGAAGCATCTTGCAGGGCAGCAGTCACTGGTTCTGTCCTTAGAAGGCATGCTTGACTTAAGGAACAGCCCTTGCCAGACCATGTTAAATCCAAATTATTGGACACACCCTTGCACAAAGACAACTTATTTGGCACCAAGGCAGAGGAGGTCTTAAAAAGATGGAAGAAAAAGCTAAATCTATGCAGACAGTTAAAGACTTCTTGCAGGTCAAGCCACCAAGGTTCAGTAGGCATTGCCCCTCCAAGCACTGGTTCTTTCCTCTGTCGTCTAGGTCAGCTCAGCCCAGACCCTGGGGAAACGGGCCCCCCAGATAATAGCCCCAGGGAATGCAGAGATCTAAGTGATGGAGTTCCTCCAATTCAAAAACAGGGAGTGCTAAGCCACCCACCCATGGTAAAATCTCACAATGACTTTACACTTCCACCCCCTCCCTCTGCCCACCTGCTGTTGCCCCTAGGAGGAAAACTCTCCTTCCATGCAAGCACCTGGGCCACCATTATCATTGACCGCTGGGTCCTCAACATAGTGTCCCAGGGATACAAATTTTACTTCCACACTCTACCAACCCCAAAAGGGTTCCCAGAACTTCCCCCAAACCAGTGGGCAGAGGTAAAGAAGCAAGTCCTTTCACTGCTCTCTGAGGGCAATAGAGCATGTTCCTGCAGAACAGATAGGCCAAGGTTTCTACTCCAGACTCTTCCTGGTACCCAGAAAAGAGGGTACATGGCGCCCCATCCTGGATTTATCCATTCTAAACACCTTTCTGGTGATACCAAAATTCAAAATGCTCACCCTCCAGCAACTCCTACCTATGCTCTCCAAGGATGCTTTGGTAGCCACCCTAGACCTAAGAAGCCTATCATCCCAGTCAGGGAATCATGCAGGAAATGCCGATATTTCATGGCAGGATCACTGCACTTTCAGTTCTCTGCACTTCCCTTTGTCTTATCCACTGCTCCCAGAGTCTTCACAAAATGTCTGGCTCCCACCATTGCTATTTGCAGACAGATATTTAAATTTACCCATACTTGGACCACTGCCTGATTCAGGCGGACAGGAAAAGCTGCTAAAGCACCTGACCTTTGTAAAGGACCTACTGACCTCCCTGGGGTATACTATCAATGAAAAGAAATCCAAACTAGTACACACACAAAAAATTGTATTCTTGGGAGCAAGCCTGGACACAGCATCCCAGATGGCATTCCTTACACCAGAAAAACAAACTTACCTGACAGCCTACTTCTCTCAACTAGCCACCAGACCGCAGTTATCCGCAAGGAAAATCCTGCAAGCTCTGGGGTTCATGCCTTCTTGCATTCTACTCATTCCATATGCCAGACTGCATATGATGAAACTACAATGGTACTCAAAAAGCTTTTGGTGTCAGCACTCCCCAAGACCTGGAAACTCTTATACCAATGATACTTTGTTTAAGGAAAGATTTTCTTTTGTGGGCAGCAGCATGCTGCCACAGCAAGGGACTTCCATTTTCACAACCCCAAGCCACCCAGACCCTCACCGCAGACGCTTCAGACTATGCCTAGGGTGCACACCTGGACAGCAGGTGCATTCAGGGCCAATGGAGCCTAAATCAAATACATCTGCACATCAACCAAAAAGAGATGTTAGCTGTTCAGCACGCTTTGACAGCCTTTAGACCCCTATTCTCCCCAGGGCTTCTGCCGATCAAACAGACACCACCACTGTGATGTGGTATATCAACAAACAGGGAGGGACTCGCTTGTACCCTCTGTGCAGGCTCGCCATGACCCTTTGGCACATGGCCTCAGCCATGCAATTACACCCGTTAGCACAATTCCTGCCAGGCTCTCTAAACTCTCTGGCAGACAACTGAAGCAAAAATCTTCTGGACCCACATGAGTGGCAGCTAGACCAAAGAACCTTCACCCTTGTAACACAGAAATGGGGCACCCCAAAGGTCGACCTCTTTGCCTCCCTCTCCAACCATTATCCCAGCAAATTCTGCACCAGGGAACTTCACAGCAAGACCTAGAAAGTAGATGCTCTATCCTTCCAGTGGCTTAACCTCTCGGCCTATGCATTTCCCCCTCTATCGCTCATTTCAAAGGTACTGCTCAAAATAAGGGAGGGCAAACCAAGGACTATCCTGATTGCCCCAGACTGGCCACACCAGTGCTAGTACCCACTGCTGCGCAACCTGTCACCCGGCCACCATGACATCTCCCTCAGATCCCAACTCTCCTGACCCAGAGGAATGGAGAATTCATGCATCCCCAATTGCAAACTCTCAACCTGGCAAGCCTGGCTTATTCTCTGACCACTTCACAAACTGCAATCTAAGCAAACAAGTTCTAGATGTGATACGTGAGGCCAGACACCCTAACACTAAAGTCTTATGCTGACAAGTGGAAAAGGTTTTGCACCTGGATCCAGGCTAAGGGAGTCTGAACAGCACAGCCCTCCCCACCTCTCATCCTGGACTACCTGGCTGACCTACTACACAGGGGTCTATCCTACTCTTCTATTAAAATTCATGCCTCTGCCATCTCTACTCATTTCAGCACAGAGCCACCTCTTTTCTCCCACCCTCTCATCAAACAGTTCCTAAGAGGAGCTATCAACTTGAGGCCACCCAGAAGAGCACCTACCCCAGCTTGGGATCTAAACTTTGTGTTGGAAAAGTTCACCCTGCCCCCCCCCCTTTGTACCAGCAGCTTCAGCAGAGTTAAAGTTTCTCTCTTTGAAGACAACCTTGCTTCTGGCCATCACTTCAGCTAGAAGAGTATCCGAGCTACAAGCACTTATAGCTGTAGAGCCCTTCATCATTTTCCATGCTGACAGGGTCTCCCTCAGGACCATTCCATCCTTCATGCCAAAAGGGGTGTCCAATGTGGCTCTTGACCAATCCATTCATTTACCCACCCTTTTCCCTTGCCCACAAAACAAGGGGAAAAGGATTCTGCACTCTCTCTAGATGTGCACACAGCTCAGATTCTACCTAGACAGGACTAAATTATTTAGAAAGACTGATCAATTGTTAGTCAGCTTTGCTACAGGAGCAGAAAGCAAGGCCATATCCAAATGAACCATTTCCAAATGGATAGCACACTGCATCCATTTCTGCTACAAGCAGCACAGGAAACCTCCCCCCAAGGGGGTCAGGACACATTCTACCAGAGCAACCTCCACCTCTGCAGCTTTCCTCAGAGGGGTCCCCACCAGGGACATCCTGGTGGCTGCATCATGGACATCTGTTCTTACCTTCACCAGGCATTACCACCTGCCTATCTTCTCCAAATCCAGGGCAGGCTTTCCCAGCGCAGTCTTGTAGAGCATCCTAGTCAGCCCCCATTCTTGACTGCCTCCACCCTTTTCTTCAGCTTTGGGAATCAACCCAAATGTGATGACTGCAACAGTGAAACACGAAGAATATAGTACAGTTGTGTTATACTTGCCATAAATGTAGATGTTGGAGTGTATTCACTGTTGCAGTCCTGGTTTCCCTCCCTCCATCCCCATTGTCTCTCTCTCTCTCTCAATCTCTCTCTCCTCACAAGAATTTTTGGTATTTACTTTCTACTGGTGGTGTTCTTCCACTATAACCTAGTTCCCTCTTGGGGGCTCCTGACAGGGCAAGAAAAACTGATGTAATGACGTTGGCCTTTCTTATTTTATACCACTGACAACCTGACGTCAGTCCTGGAGCGACGGCAACCGACGCAGAAATACTAAGCATCTGGTATTCGGGCCGACTGAGGGCTAACCTGGCAGGGATAGCCCAAATGTGATAACTGCAACAGTGAATGGACTCTAACATCTACATTTATGGCAAGTGTACACAACTGTACTTTCTAGTGCAGGGTGAATGGGGTCCTTCACACGCTACAAAGCATTTAAGTGTCAAAGAAATGTTGGCAGCAATTCGACTTAAAAATTCTTCATCACTTATGGTCTCCTGGTCCCCTTTTTAACGGTCACAAAATACACCAAGTCAATTGATACTTGAACAAAAAAGAGAAAGTACAAGGTCATACCCTCTTTGACTCTTCAGGTCTCATAAATCCCATCAGAGCAAAACCCAGTGGTAGACTAAGGAGATGCTGGCCAAACCCTTAAAAGTGGAAACTCAAAACAGTGGTCTACCTGGATTTGGCCCAAATGTGGGAAACATTTAAATAGTTCTCTGTGCCTCCTTTCAAAACAGACAGTTGGAAAAATGTTGGAGACATCCTTGTAGCCATGCTTTGATTACAGAAGCATTCTCGCTCCCTTGGACAGGAATATTCTTTATACATTTACACCCTTTTCCCCAATACTCTTGGTACTTCTGGAGATTCAGAAATTTGTGTCTTTCGGCTTTTCCCGGTTAGGGGTCACCACAGCGGAACTATGGTGCTCTAATGATTGGTAGTTGATTTTTACGTGCTGAGTTACCAGCCCTGACACACAACCTTCAACGAAGGTATGCCCATTCACGCATGTCTCCACTCAGAAGACGCTGTACCTGAGAATCGAACCGGACAGCGTCTAATCATTGTAGTGATCTCCATTTTGGCCCAGACAAAGTTGGTTCTTCCTTTTAATGGAATTGACTAAGGAAGCATCAGGGGTGACAGGTGTACCCCAACATAGAATCATCCAGGCTGTCAGCAACAATTGCTCTATCACCTTTTAGGTACTTGTTCTATGGGTATGTGCATCAGTTATTGAAGAAGGCAAGAAAGCCTGCAACTAGAAAATCTTGTCTTACAAGTGGAAGAGATTTCTAGGTGGTGCCTTACAGGCATCAGTGGCCCTGAAATGGTGTTTATCCCTCTGGTTTTAAAATATTTATGTGAGCTACTCAGCAATGGCTTATTTTGTGCACTTAGGGTGCATCTTGCGGCCATCTCAGCTGGTCTGTCCATGGGTCCTCCTCTTTATGCTCTGTTTGTGGTCAAGCAGCTTATGAAATGAGTGTTACAGTTGAGACCCTCTCAAAAACAAATTCCTCCTCCTTGAGATCTCAACTTTGTTCTTGGAAAACTGACCTTGTATCCTTCTCAACCTCCATTTCATATTGATTTTGAGGGTTGTCACTTGGAAAACTGTTTTACTTATTGCTCTGAAATCTGCAAGGATATTCTCCGAGCTGCAAGCTCTCCTGTTTGGCCGACCTTGTCTGGTTTTCCACAAGGACAGGGTTACTTTGTGTACTAACTTTTCTTTCTTGATAAGTTTTTTTTTGTTTTTTCTGAATTTACCCTGAATGAAGCCATCAGTTTCTCAATTTTCTTTCTGGAATTTAAAAACAAGGGAGAGAATATTCGGAATACCTTGGACGTGCACAGGCAGCTCGGGTACTACCTTGACAGAACTAAGACCTTCAAGAAATCTTAATAGCTGTTTATTTTCTATTCTGGCGCTCAGAAGGGTCAACCAGTTTCTCTGCAAATGATTGTTCGTTGGTGGTCCTCTGCTGTTTTTAGTTACTCCCACCATGGTAAATCTGTAATAGACCAGATTAAGCCACATTCCACAACAGCCTTGTCCTTTTCGGTGGCATATTGGTAAGGAGTGGTATTTTAAAGGCAGCAACCTGGTCCTCTGTTAATACCTTTGCATGGTATTACAAACTGTGTTCTTTCTCAAATTCAAGAGCAGACTTTGTGAGGACCACTCGTCAGGGGCTCCTTGATCCTTATTTTTCCTCCTCTTAGGTATGGTAAACTTTAGGAAGCTCCCATATGCCATAGAAGCAGTGTGAATGATAAACATAGCACAGTTGCACAAGTCGTACTTATCTTAAATAGTAGATGTTTGAATTTTCAGACCACCTCAGTGGTAGTACCCCCCTTATTTTGCATATAGTTTATTGGTAGCTCGTTGTGATGTTGGTTGGCTTTGTTTTTTTTTTTTCAAAACAGGTTTATTGTTTTAATCAATTAATTAAACTAAAATACCATGCTATTGAAATTAAAATTTTTTTAATTTTTTTTTGTTTATCCATACATACAATAAAAATGATTTTTTTTTCTATTTGTTTCCTAATTGTTTTTGTTCCATATGGCACACTATATTCATAACATTTTTTTTTTTTTGATTGAGGGGAGTATCTGAAATCCAATTTCTATTATTTATTTTCCTAGCCATAGCATATATAGAGAATAACAACCATAACAAGGTTTTTACTTTTTTTTACACATTTTGGTATGAATAATAATAATAATAGATTTAGAAATTAAAGAATAAAAAATTAAAGAAAAAAAATTTTGCAAAATTCCATTAATTGACAGTATCCAGTCAGCATTAATTTCTACATTACATCTCTTACATAGATTATCTTTATTATTTATTTTATTCATATCTATGTAAAATTTCCCATGTAAAAGTCTCCAGAATGGAAGGAAGGTTCTTTCTATAAGCAGATTCCAATATAGGTTGGCTTTGGTTATTTGAGTTAATGTTTTATCGCTGCAAATTGGTTAGTATCAGGCAGTACTTGCTTCTGGTCCTTGGTTCATTCTACTTAGCACTAAAAGCCTGAATAACTGATCTTTTGTGATAGGAGTAGGCTTTATCTGATTGGGAGGGGTGTAGCCAGTCCCCTGTCACAGAGTCCAAGGAGGGGATTCTGAACTCTGAAAGCTGCCAGAGTGGGTTTGTGTAGTCATGGAACCCATAAGCAACTGAGGCACTGTGAAATTTGAACATCTGCTGTTATATTTAAGTAGGACTTGCACTACTGTATTCAAAAACTTAAAGATCTGAGTGCTCTTTCTCTTCCGTTTACCAAGCCCTCTCTCTTTCCCCCTTTTCTGGGCTTAACAAAATTGTATGGCCTTGAATTTTCTTTGAGTTTGTTGTCTGTTTATAGTTTTCTTCTGAGTTGTGTAGGCTTCAGAGATCTGGAACAGGCTCCTAGATGGTCCATATTTGTGAGTAAAGTGAACTGGCTTTGTTAATTTGGGTAAGCTTTCTAATCTGGGCCAAGTCTTATTAGTTTTGGTCGTAGTGAAACGGAATGGATCCACCAGTTCAGGGCTATCATTAGGAAAGTAAATTGTCATTTTTTTGCAAATACTGGTTTGTACATCTAACCAGTAACTTTTTTTTTTAAACTTTGAACCAGTTTTTAAGGCTGCCCTTTTTAACCAGCATCACCTTGACTTTGTCAAATTACAGTACCACGGCTCCAAGTGCTACTTGTCAGTGTGTATGTATAAAGGTGCCATTTTTTTAACCATAGCAGCACTTTATTTATTTATTTATTTATTTTTTAATTCTGATTTGCTGTGATCCAAGAGTAGGAGTGGAGGACTCAATACATATGTATGTACTGGGGTGGCCTCTTCTTTGAAATCTGCTGGATTTTTGCTGAACTTTGTTTTGGAATGATAGCTTATTCAACTGGTAAATAAGCATTTGTCATAAGGTTTGTTATCTGTGGAATACATAATCTCTGTTTCAAACAAGCCCTTTATAGAGCAGTAGTAGCTTAGTTGTCATCCAGTGAATCTGAATTTTCTTAAGTCTGTGATTATAATTATGGTAAGTGTTGAGTAAACTTCTGGAAGAAAATGTTTGGTATTTTTTTCGTGTGCTCTGTTCTGTGATTTTTAGAAGGTTGATAAGTGTAGTAAAAGAATAATTGGTAGCAAGAGGAAGGCCGACTGTGCATTTCTCTGTGGATATACATTTCTTTTTGTGCGAAATTTTGATCTGACATTTTTACTTGTCTGTTTTTACAGGTACACAATTTTTAAAGACCATGTGACATTGGGTGACTGTATCCTTCTTAAAGCTTAAGTGAAATTGTACAGATACTGGGTTGCATGAACTTTGATTATGTATGTTCTGATGCATAATATCAGTAGCCTTTTGAGTTAAATTGGAAAATGCTTATGGTAGTAGTATATGCTTGTTGGAACTGAAAACTGTTGATCTGATGCCATTTTAGTTCATTCTTCAACTGGTGGGTTTGGATCCGATCCTCGAATCCGAGACTGCCTCTTCTTCCAGTTCGTGGCGTACTGAAAGTCTTGAGTGCCTCCCTTTACCCACAATGCCCTCGTCACCTCACATACCTTCGATCTCATTTGCAGCCATAGTGTTTGGACATGGCCGCTGAAAACTCTCGAGTGAGCGTTAAATTGTTTTTATGAGTTGGCTTAATTTTTATTAAGCTATTCTAATATTCTCACTCTTTTTCCTTATTTTAAAAAAAGTTACTGTTAAATCTCTTTCTAGTTTACTCCTAGAGTACATCTTAGATACCCTTGCTGGTATTCCGCATAGTACTTTACAGTACTTACTTTTAATTACCATTGTTGGTGTTTTTCTTTTTTTTAATCCGTTATTTTTTATCTGTTAGAAAAATGTTTTTTTTAAATATCCTTTAGCTATTTTAATATGTCTGACAAACCTTCGGGGTTTAAAAAGTGTGGCCTGCGGCCACAAAATACCCAACTCAGATGCACACTCAGTGTGTCTGTTTAGGCTCATCCCATCTCAAATCTGACTATGATATCTGCAAAAGGTTTAATTCCTGTGCTTTAATTGATAGGAAAAATAAACTAATTCTTGAGGATTGCTGCTCTCTAAATCTGCTCCTACAGCCTCTGTAACTCAAACACCCAAAAGTGTAGTCTTGAAAGATTCTTACTCAAAAGAATCATGTAAAAGATCTCTGGATCTGTCAGCTTCTGCTACTTTGGCTCTGTTGTCTGAGCCTCCTATTCTTAAACTAGAAAAAATTGGATCCAAAACCTAGAGCTGATCTCCTTGGATCCATTCATCTCAACTTTTGACAGATCTGATCTCATTTTGGCTCAATCTTCATGGCACCATTCAAGACACTCATCCACAGCATCATCCATCAGATCTTCCAAGAGCCTTACAGAAGCTGATGTAGACAGGATAATAAAGTTCCTCTGGATGACGATACAAATGGGAGTTCTCCTGGCTTCGACCCAAAGTCTGGAGACCCTTGTTGTTACTTCATTATTAGCTCCTTTTCCAACCCCACCTTTGGTTTTGGAGTCATTGGATCTAAAAGTCTTGGAGTTTTGTCCCAGATCTGAAGATGTTGGCATCTTCAAATCCGGTGGTGTTTGAGTGGTCTGGTGCTGAGTACTTTGAAGCCAGGTGACTCTCGGGACCATAGCATCTGCTCTGGGGTGTTGACTCAACTCTGAAGTTGGAGCCGTCTCTGCCTCTCGGAGCTTCAGCTTTGGGCAGCTCTGCTCCAACTCCACCTCAAGTAGCTTGCCTTTGGGGTGAAGGGAACCGATGGTCCATAAGCCTATCTTATTGGATCTTTTGGTTCCCTCTTCTCCAGGGTGGTCTGCCTTCAAGGTAGTGAAGAGAGCTTTCTCTGTTTCCAGTGTTCAGACTTCTTTCCTCTAAGTCTCTGACTTTCCAGTCCTATTTGATTCTGTGCCCACAGCCATTCATCCATTCCACTGGGACAGCCAGGCTAAACCAGTCTCCAGACCACCCAGCAGGGAATAGTAATCTCTTCTAACACTTCTCCAGAGCATCCCACCGAAGAAGTGCAAAAGGAGGCAGTTAGACTTTCCGCAAGAGTCTGTCACAGAGGACACTGAATTTGAAGGGAAAGGGTTCACCAGATCACCACCCATTGTCTCCTTTGGAGGCATCTTACAACTCGTAAAACAGAGGGGTGGTTAGTTCCCCTGATAGAAAAAACAATAGAGGCTCCACAAATAAGAACAAAGCAAATTTATTTTAAGTTCACCAAAGAACAAATAAACTTCCGAAGGCAAGTTAAGCACTTTCGCCCGGGAATCTCTCAGGCTTCTTCAGAACAAAATAAAACACAAAACACAGTCATTTTATATATAAAACAGCCAACCATTAAACACTTCAAAACATCCCCCACATTCATAATTAAAATTTACCCCTTCGGTGTGTGTCCCAAATTACCAACCATTGCTACACTCCATAATAACTAAAATTAACCCCCCCTAAAAATGGTGTTTATCTCCTGCAATCATACTTAAAAAAAATGTATTATTCACCTAAATACACTGTTAGAAGCTCCTGGTGTTCTGGCTGGTGTGATTCTCAAACAATCTGGAAATGTATCACTGATAAGTATATTTCTTGGCATTTTAACCTTTCAGAGTTCTGCATTCTCTTAATTTTGCCTGACTGAATCATTTTATTTTCTGGCATTGTTTTATGTTTCTCATCTGTCCTGAAACAGCCCCCCCCCCACCCTATTCTTGTAGAGTGTTATAGTTGGTGACTTTGCAGTTGCCTGCCCCTACTGTAACTTTGATTTGGGATACCCCTCCCAGTCTGGTGTTCACTCTACTTAATACAGAGAGAACATTTGAGAAGGCCAACCCACTTAGGTTCTTGACCTCTACTCCTCCTTCCTCTCTCCTTGCACTTTACAAACAAAAAAAAAATTGCAAGTACTCAATTAATTGCAAGTACTCAATTGTATTTATTCTGCTGCATTTAGTATTGCTCGGTAGTAGCCTGATTAAATTGTAACTGTTATTCTAAGCCTTTCGGTTTAAGCACTTGGGCTTCAGACCAGTTGTTTTACATTAAAAAGGTTTGTTGTCTGCACTCTTGTGGGAGGAGAGGTTAGATTCTGCCCTTCTGAGCTGGGAATTTCTGGTTAAAGGATTATTGCGCCTGCTTATTTTAACTGTTTCTTTCTGAAATTGGTGCGCCTTGTTTGCTGTAGCATAGACTAGATTCAGGCATGCTGAATCTATCTTTGTTTGTATAACTTGAGCACCATGTCACAGAGATTCCCCCTGTTTTGGAACAAAATTCCAAACTACATTAGGCAGAGCCCCTCACTAATGCTCTTCAAGAGAAACCTTGACGAGTGGATGGGTAACAGAAAATACACCCCTGGGACAACTTCAGTGGCTCTGCTTGACAGAGGATCAGTTAATTAATCAATGGGGCGGCGAAAGCCGACACACTCTGGCTAAGCTTATAAATGCCTTCGGGCAGATAGCCTAGTACCTACCTATGAACTAATCCAGGCCATTTTTTTTTTAGAGAAGGTTCCCCTGCACCCTAGTGGCAGGAGTGTGCAGTTAGAACTTTGAAGACTGCTGGAACAGGGCTCAGTTTTTGAGCTTTTTTACTGGTTAATTGGGTAATGTGTTTCAATCATTTTGCTCATTTTCTATTGTTATATAAAAAATGCATTTTACTCATCTGCTTTTACTGTATTTGTGTTTCTTCCTACTTTATTGCATTTATCCTGCTGCATTTATTACTGCTTGTTAGTAGCCTGATTAAATTGTAACTGTTATTCTAAGCCTTTGGTTGAAGCAGTTGGACTTCAGACCAGTTGTTTTACATTAAGAAGGTTTGTGGTCTGCACTGTTGTGGCAGGACAGGTAGCTTACATCCTTCTAAGTTGGGAGATGCTGATTGAAGGCTTTAGTGTCTGTTATTCTAAGTGTATTAGTTCTGGTGTAAGCATTTGGGTTTCGGGCCAGTTATTTTACATTAAGAAGGTGTGGTCTGCACTCTTGTGGGAGGCGAGGATAGATTCTGCCCTTCTGAGCTGGGAGTTTCCGGTTAAAGGCTTAGTGTGCCTGCTTATTTGAACCGTTTCTTTCTGAAATTGGTACACCTTTAAATTCGGACCTGCTGAATCTAGCTTTGTTTGTATAACTTGAGCACTGGCAGGAGTGTGCAGTTAGAACTTGTCTGATAAAAGACTGCTGAAACAGGGCTCAGTTTTTAGCTTTTTATTGGTTAGTGTGTTTAAATCAGTTTGCTCATTTGCTGCTGTTGTATTAAAAAAAAACACTTTATGCATCGTCGCTTAGCTAGGGCTAAACTATTCCTGGTACCATAAAGTGTGCTCTTCAAATGTTCCCTCATTACTAGCCAGTTTATTTATTTTTAGGACTCAAATCTGTTTCTTTGAGCTCAGCACTTGTTCAAAACTCATTGTAAGCACTAAATAAGCTACAAATTACTACAGCACCCCACTTTCCTCACTTGTCTAGAGGAAAACAGTTTTTAGTACTTAATAAATAAGCACCTATCCAGGCATGTCTAAGGGTCAGCTCCTGGTGTTTTCTCCTGTCTACCTGATGAATCTGGGCATCTTGGGGCAATGCAGCAATTGTCTCATGAGCACAGACAACCCACTCCTCCTACCACCCAACACTACAACCTGTGAGAGATGCACTTATATGGCCAAACTGGAAGCAAAGCTCTCTTCACCCAAAACTGGACTAGACAGTCAAGAGAAGAAGGTAAACACTTGCACCACACCACACTCATCACATAGTCCGTCAAGACCTACACCACCAAAACACACACATAGCAACACAAAACACACATCTACATTCGCGGAGGCTCTCAATAAAAATCTGCTCAAGCAACAGAGACCTCCAAAGCAGAAACGCATGCAACCTCCACCCCCCCCAACACAACCGAAATGACACATAGCCCACAAAGTCAGTGTGCCACTCAACCACAGCCCATAAGGCATAACAACTTACCTAACACTCTAGTCATAGGTGACGCTATAGTCGGGCACACTGATGTTCCACTCACCAGGCTAAACAAGGAGAAAGTTAGTGTTAGCTGCCTGTCTGGTGCCAGGATCCACCACATAACGCACGCACTCAGGTCCTTCCACAACAAGTACAAATATGACTGTCATTGTTCATGTTGGTGTGAATGATCTCAGACGTAACTCCCGAGACTACATGAAGAGACATGGAGGAGCTCTCCAATCTTGTAGCCCAGGCAGGTATGACCCTAGCCCTGAGTAGCATCCCGCCATCTCCCAGAATGATACCACAGTGCAAGGACAAAATGATTGACTTCAACAATTGGCTAAGCTTCTGGTGTCATTCTAAGGGGATCCAGCATCTATCTGCCTGGGATGACATGATCGACAGACCATGATGCGTTGCCAGAGATGGCCTGCACCTGTCGCCCTTGGGATTCCAGATGCTGGCTATGGCTCTCGCAGTCCCTATAGTGCCTTTTTTAGGCAAGGTTCAAATGACAAATTCACCACCGTAACCAGTACAAGCAAGCAAAATCTGAGGGTAATGCTACTCAATGCTAGAAGTCTAAACCTCAAAATGCATTCACTCGAGGCACTCCTTAAAATGGAGAACATCGACATCTGTACATTGACTTGGTTCATGGCTCCAGAGAGCACCGCTGCATTACCAGGCAATAATTCATACCAGACATTTCGGCCACATAACCTGGACCGAAACACTAAAGGTGAAGGCGTGTCCATATTCATTAAGGATATCCACACCTCCAGGCTAGTTGCTCAGCATAATGCATCCGAGATTATCCAAGTGCAACTAAGTCTGGGCAAGACCGCAATCCAAATTATAACTTGCCACAGATCCCCCACCATACCCCAGGATTCCCACTCCTCATTTCTTGATACACTGGAAAATATTAGGGTACAACCCAACACCCTAATAATTGGCGATTTCAACTACCCCACCATTAACTGGGAAAACTACTCCTGTACCAACTCTTTTGCTCAACGTTTTCTGGAATTTATAAATTCCATCGCCTTGGATCAGCTTATCCATACCCCCACCAGGGGCAGCAATATCCTAGACCTGGTCATTACCAACGTGGTTGACTGGTGTTCCACACCAGAAGTCAGTTCCTCATTGGTCAGATCCAACCACAAGTTAATCAGCCTAGACATCTACACCCCCCTCCCCCCATTAGGGAAATTAGCGTAAAAAATTTCTCCAAAGCCAACTTCATGCTTCTTAAGACAGAAGTGGCAAACTGCACGGCACCCATGCAGACGGACAATAGAGGTACTACAGCTGAATCGTACACAAATGCACTTTATAAGCACTTACACGAGTGCATGGGTCATTCTATCCCTAATAGAACCAAGATGCTATTCTCCAAAAAAAGGAAGCCAATCTGGTGGTCCCCTGCCATAAACTCTACAACAGAAGAAAGAAACTTGCAAAAAAGAGTAAAATCCCATGACTGGAAGAACTCCCTGGTCAGCCTCTGTAAGAAGCTGAGATCCTTCATAAAATCCTCCAAAGATAGTTATGAAAACAAAATCGCCACCGATTCTGAAGACGACCACAAAGCATTCTATAGCTATGTCAAGAATCTCAATGGCAACACTCAGATCTGCTATGAGTTACAGTACAATGGTACTAAATAAACAGAACCAACTGATATTGTCAACATCCTGGCAGAACCTAAATTTACCCCACCCCCTAAAGGGCCCATCTCTATACCGGAAGAATGCAAAGTTCCTGTGGTCACGGCTGCACAGGTAAAAACCACACCATCCAAAGCCAAGAACACAGCATCTATGGGACCTGACAATATCCCAGGCTGCGTTCTACATGAACTACAAAATGAACTGGCACCCCACTTAAGCACCATGTTCAGTCATAGCCTCACCTCAGGCTTTGTGCCCACTGAATGGCACATAGCAACGGTTATCCCACTCCACAAAGTGGCAGCCACCTCGGACCCCAGGAACTACCGCCCCATTAGCCTAACGAGCCTGTTCTGCAAGGCCATGGAACGTATCATCATGGAACTTGTAAACAAAGACAGCGGTAATCTCCAAACTCTGGACCCCAACCAGTTTGGGTTTGTTAAAAGGCAGATCATGTCTCCTAAACCAGATTGACTTCTTTGAAGCAGTCACCAAAGCTGTAAACAAGGGTAAGGTGGTTCACACAGCCTATCTAGATCTCGCCAAGGCTTTTGACACCATCCCCCACTCTGGAATTATAGAAGGCTTTTGACACCATCCCCCACTCTGGAATTATAGATAAACTCACTAAACTAAACTAGGTATAAATCCCTATGTCACAAGATGGGTTGCCAACTTGGCTCACTGACGGAACCCACACTGTGAAAGTAGCAGACTCCAAATCCGACTTCAGACAAGTGACGAGTGGAGTACCACAGGGTTCAGTCCTGGGCCCTCTCCTGTTTGGTATCTATTTTTCTGAAGTACAGGCTAACTCAGAAGGTCTTTGGCTAACGAAGTTCACAGACAACTGCAAACTAGGAGCCATAAATGAAACTCCTAACGATGTGGACATCCTACAAAAGGGCCTCACTGAGACAGATAACTGGTGTCAAAGCCATGGCCTTAAGCTCAGTGCCAAAAAGTGCATTGTCACCCCCTTTGGTAAAAACTTTGTACCCATGCGCTACCACATAGTTGGCAGTCTGCTTAGCACCGAAAGTGTGTTGAGACCTTGGGACACAGGTGGACAGTAGTCTCTCCTTTGATAATCACATCACCACAGTAGTTAGGAAATCCTTCTACATGGCACACCTCATCACAAAAGGTTTTTCATACAGGAAAAGAGAGGTCATTGTTCCCCTCTACTCATCACTCATTAGACCCATTATAGAATACAACGCCCCTTTTGGTATGTACCTCACAAGACACCTACAACTGGAAAGGCTGCAGAAATGCCTCAAAAAGAGGATTACCGGTCTCAAATGGATGCCCTGTGCAGACCGTCTCAAAAAACTCCAGCTTTACTCCATCGCATATCGCCTACTCAGAGGCGATGTCTGCCTAACATATAAAGCTATGTCAAACCCAGAGCTGTTGGACATGCTTCACTTAAAGAAATCCCAATCCTTCCTAGCTACACGCTGTAGGGACCTAAACCTTGTCACCACAATAAACCGAACATGCTGGAGGGATAGATTCCTGTCCCAAAGACTTCCCATACTCTGGAACAAACTACCTATCTATATCAAACAAAGCTCCTCATTAGCACTCTTCAAGAAAAATCTTGATTTAATGGGAAATAAGAAATTCACCCCGGGGATCACCTCTGTGGCTCTGCTCGACAGGGGCACAGGAAAGTAACTTTCTTGGGTGGCGAAAGCCAGGTTACCTTTTTGGCTAGGCTTGTATAGGCCCTAGGGCCGATAACCCAGTACCTACCTATGAACATATGAAAAAACTTTTCTTCTTAAAAACTGGTTCACTCTACAGTTTTGCAGCCCTTAATTTAAGAACACTAATAATACTAAGCTGTTCATTCAAACCAGTAGTTTTTGCTGCATCCAATTTAATTTGCCAGAATAATTCCTAGTATTCTAGTCTGGCTTCCCAACATCCACCCCTGAGATCTTATATTACTTGTTCTAAAACATAAAATGCAAACTTGCCATTAGTACAACTTTTATAATGCCTAAACTGTGCATTGTTTTTTTTCTCATGAGCTATGTCGTACAAATGTTCATATATTCGTTTCCTCAAAGTTCTATTTCCTATATAAAAACTCAAACATGCCTCACATGTAACAAAGTACACTACTCCCTCTACTATTACAATTATAATGTCCCCCTGATAACCTTTCTCAAGAGGAGTCTGTGTTCCTGGAGGCCTTCAGAGCTGCCCAGTCTACCTCCTGGGGTGACTCCGCCCACCAGTGAGCTCATTCATTTGGTCTCTCAACGGGTGTGGAAGGAGCTTGACACAATTGAGCTTATCCCTAAGAGACCAGATAGGATAGAACCCAGGGTTAGAACTTACTGGAGTAAGGGAGTTACCCGTTGATGCTATGGTCATAGCTGTGGCCACTAAAAAGGAACTGGCAAAACAAAGCTCCCTGTCCTTGCCCTCAGAGAGAGTCTAGGCCAATGGACAGATTTGTGAAGTGTCTATCCTTCAGCATCTTTTGCTTGTAGGTCACTGAATTATTTGGCACATTTTACAAGCCTTCAGAAGGATTTCATTAAAGAATTTTCCAAATCCCTGTGTGGGACTTGTGGGACTTTGCAAAACCCTTCAAATCTTCCATTGTCGGCACTTCTTATGGAAGTTCCTTATTTGGCCCCAAAGGTAGACTTGCTGTCTACGTGTAAGCAGGAAGGAAAAACACTTGTCTTTTCTTGGATATGAGGCGGATGGAAAATGTGGTTCAAAAAAAATCCCAGGGTCCCTTTCAAGATCCACATAGAGACAGTTCACCCAGGGGCAGAGGGAGGAACTCTTAATAGACACTAATAGACACTGTCCCCATGGCAGAGATGATGTTCTTCATGTTTCACTGTTGCAGTTATTACTTTTGGGTAATCTGCTGGCAGGTTGCCTTCAGTCGGCCTGAATATCAAAGTCTTGGGTCCTGCGTCGGTTGCTGTCTCTTCTTCCATGTCGTCAGGGGCATAAAACAGGCAGCCGACGCCATTTTCTTTAGTCTTTCTTGCCACGCAGTGCCCGAAGCAGAAGCAGTTCGCAAGTGCCGGTCGGGCCGACTCCCGAAATTTTCGGATTTGAGTTTCAGAGCTGAAGTCTTCAATTAAAGCTAAGTACCCTGTTGGGGAAACTTTTTCTTGCTCCATACCGATGTCAGTAAACGTTAATAATTGCATTATTTATGGGAAGCAAATACCTCATAAGGATTTCCATTTGTACTGTATTCCTTGCCTAGGCCCAAATCATAATGTTCCTTGCTGTCGGTTTTGTGCTAGATTCAACCAACGCACTGTTAAGCGTTGGTATATATTTGCTTCACAATATTTTGGAAACCGATTTAACTACCCTGAAATGTTGTCTGATAGCAATCCGACTACCAGAGTTCACAAAAAATGCAAAGAAAAGGACAGAGACAGACCGTCGAGGTCCAAAACCGACAAAGCTTCTCCTAAGCCAGTCGCTGGTACTCAGTGAGGCGCTTTTGCAAACCCTGATACCCACTACTTTCGAGTCGCAGGCCTCTACTGAGACCCATGTGGAGTCTGGCATGCCGCAAGATTCTCAAAGTATTGTACCCGCAGATGTCTCTCCCTCGGATGGGTCCAGAGCCGCTGAGCAGGCACCGGCTTCTGAGGGTGTTTTCAGGCCTCAGCATTTTTATATAAAACCGTCAGCTTCAAAAACAAAGACAAAATCAACTCCTAAGGCTAAAAAACTGACGCATGAGCCATGTGCTCAGGCCTCTATGCCCAAGAAACAGATGATCAAAATGGCTGAAGACTTAATTACCTTAATCAGGGGTTCCCAACCCCCCCTCACACCTACCTGATAAGAGGCCTAGGCAAGACACTGATTATGAATCTTTAGATCAGGTTTCTATTTCTTCTGATTCCTCTTCTGATCAGGAATTTTCTATACCACCCTATGAGGATTCAGATGCAGAGGAATCCATCCCATCTGCATCTCCTCCTGAAGATTATTCATTTGGTGAAACCTTGCATACTATGAGGGAACATTTTCATTGGGAGAGTCAAGATTTCTCAAAATCAAAAAAGAGGCTTAGGGATTTCCTTCTTCTCTCTCTGCATAGGCCTTTGGCTGTACCTCCTGTTTTAGACATTGTTGATGATGTGTTTTCGGAATCAAGCATGGCTCCAGATTCCCTACCACCGGCTCCTAGCAAGCCAGACAGATATTACAGGGTTCTTGACTCCCACAAATTTGTATTCAGAAATCCTGCTGCTGACCCTATGAAACTATCTCACAGGGTCCCAAAGGTGTAAAGGCCTCAACAGCTAAGAATCCTACCCCCTCTGATAGAGATTCTAGGGCACTGGATAGATGGGGAAAAAAGGTTTCTACGTCTGCAACCTTGGCAATTAGGGCCTTAAACTGCCAGTTTCATATATTTAAATATCAACAGCATGTTATGGGATTATTGAAACAGAAAATGATGTTGATTTCTGAATGTGTGGAAAATAAAGAATTACAGGAATTATTGCATGCAGCAGAACAGGTTGGAAAGCATACTTTGCAATGTAGTTTTGATTCCTTGGAGGCCTCCTGCAGGGCCGCAGTTACTGGATCTGTGGTTAGAAGGCATGCCTGGCTCAAAGAGCAAAATCTGCCTGATCATGTTAAAGCTAAATTGTTGGATGCACCTTTACAGCATGATACCCTGTTTGGTAATGGGGCAGAAGAGGTTTTAAAGAAAACTGAAGACAAAGCTAAGGCTATGCAAACTGTAAAAGACTTCTTACAAGTGCAGCCACCAAGATTCAGTAGACACTGGCCTACAAAAAAATGGTCCTTTCCTGTGTCCGACAGAGCCTCCTGGGGCAAATCCAGGTGCTCAAAAGGCTCTAGATACCAATCACAGGGTTCCTACAGGTCAAAGCAGTGGGGTGCCTCTACCTCCAAATCTGGAGGAAACCAAGCACAGCCCTACATTAAACAGTCTTGATAACTTCCCTCTGCCATCACCAAGCACTTATCTTTTGGCAGCCCCCTTAGGGGAAAACTAGCACTTCATGCTCAAAATTGGCAGTTAATAACCCAGGACAAGTAGGTATTAAACATAGTATCCCAGGGATACAGATTTCATTTCCATACCTTGCCAATTCCAAACGGTTGGCCAGATCTGCCAAAAAATCAATGAGCAGAGGCACAGAAAACAAGTTACATCCCTCATGGGTATGGGTGCTATTCAGCCAGTACCAAGACTAGAAAAAGGACAAGGGTTTTACTCAAGACTGTTCTTGGTAACCAGAAAAGACAATGCCTGGCGCCCAGTACTGGATTTATCGATTTTTGAACACATTCTTGGACATCCCAAAATTCAAAATGCTGAATTTGCAACAGCTTCTGCCCATGCTGGGCAAGAACACTTGGCTAGTGACTCTAGACTTAAGAGGCATACTTGGATATCCCAATAAGGGAATCGTGCAGAAGATACCTCCGCTTCTAGGCTAGTTTTATGCAGTACCAATTCTCTGCACTGCCCTTTGGCTTATCTACTGCGCCCAGGGTCTTTACAAAGTGCCTGGCACCAGTAATTGCATTTTGCAGACAAAGAAGCATACAAATCTATCCTTACTTTGACGACTGTCTCATTCAAGCAGAAAACAAGGACTTTCTTCTTCAACATCTGGCGTTTGTAAAAAGGCTTCTAACATGCCTAGGGTACATGAAAAGAAATCACAACTGGTACCCTCTCAAAAGATTACATTCCTGGGTGCAAGCTTGAATACAACTGCCCAGATGGCTTATCTTATGCCAGACAAACAAAGACAACTGTCTATTTACTTCAAACAGATGGCAACAAAAACCCAGTTATCTGCAAGACAAATTCTGCGGGCTTTGGGATTCATGGCATCCTGCATTCTACTGATTCCATATGCAAGACTGCATATGAGGAAACTACAATGGTACCTAAAAAGTTTATGGAGTCAACATTGTCACAGTCTGGAAACAATGATGCCTCTCATTCCCTGCCTACAACAGGAGTTTCTTTGGTGGGCAGAGACATGTCACCAGAACATGGGACGGTCTTTCACTCTACTCCCTGCCAACCAAACCCTAACTACAGACGCATCAAACTATGCTTGGGGGGCCCACCTGGCGGGGAAATGTATTCAGGGCATATGGAGCCCAAAACAAATGCATCTGCATATCAACCAGAAAGAGGTTAGCTGTTCAGAATGCCCTGACGGGCTTCAAGGACTTACTTCATCCAGGACAACTACTGATAAAGACAGACAACACCACGTTTATGTGGTACATAAACAAGCAGGGGGGCACACATTCCTACCCCCTTTGCAGACTAGCCATGGCATTATGGGACACAGCCTTGACTTACCAAGTATGTCTTCAAGCTCAATTCCTGCCAGGAAAACAAAATACTCTGGCAGAAATCTTATGGACCCTCATGAGTGGAAACTGGATCCACAAGTCTTCAACATGATAACAGAGAAATGAGGGAGCTCGGACATAGATCTATTTGCCTCCCCCCAGACCTATCAACTGGACAAATTCTGCACAAGGACGTATCACAGACAAGCATGGAAAGTGGATGCCCTATCCTTCTGCTGGAAAAACTTATCAGTCTACGCCTTTCCTCCTCTGTCTCTTCTTCCCAAGGTCCTACTAAAGGTCAGACAGGAAAAACCAAAAATGATCCTAATTGCCCCGGACTGGCCTCGCCAACACTGATACCCAATTCTAAGGAATATGTCTCAACTCCCTCCTTGGTACTTGCCTCAAATACCTCATCTACTCTCTCAGCAGGACAATCAAATTCTGCACAATCAGCTCCAAACTCTGAACCTAGCAGCATGGCTGATCATGTAATTATTCAAACAACATCTCTCAGTAAATCTCTGATGGATGTCATTTTGGAAGTCAGAAGGCCTAGTACTAGAAAATCTTATGCTGATAAGTGGAAGTGATTCTGTGCTTGGAACCAAGCACAAGGGACTGACACAGCAAAGACAAATATTCCTCAGATTTTACAATACTTGACTGAGATGCTTGACAAGGGTCTGTCTTTTTCAGCAATAAAAATTCATGCCTCTGCCATCTCGGCTCATTACAACACAGAGCCTCCCATCTTCTCTCATCCTCTGCTAAAACAGTGTCTTAGAGGGGCCAAAAATTTCAGGCCTCCCAGAAGATCACCAACTCCTGCATGGGACCTCAATTTTGCACTGGAAAAGCTCACTCTGCCTCCATTTGAACTAGCAGCTACTGCAGAAGTAAAGTTTTTTATCTTGGAAAATAGCTTTCCTTCTGGCAATCACTTCAGCAAGAAGGGTTTCATAACTACAGGCCCTCATGGCTGTGGAGCCTTTTATTATATTCTACCCAGACAGGGTGTCCCTCAGGACCAATCCTTCCTTTATGCCTAAGGTGGTATCCAGTGTGGCTCTTAACCAAACCATTCACTTGCCAACTTTTCAGCCAAATCCGCAGAACAAGGGGAAGCAGATTCTGCATTCCTTGGACATACACAGAAAACTAAGATTCTACTTAAACAGGACCAAATCTCTAACACGGTCTGAGCAGCAACTGGTGGCATTTGCTGCAGGATCAGAGGGAAAGGCTATTTCAAAGCAGACCATTTCAAAGTGGATAAGCCACTGCATTCGTTTCTGCTATTTGTATCATGGTAAACCGGTGCCAAGGGAATCAGGTCACATTCCACCAGTGCTGCATCTACCTCAGTGGCTTTTCTCAGAGGGGTACCAACCAAAGGCATTCTAGAAGCTGCCACTTGGAGCTCTGTTCATACTTTTACAAAGCATTATCATTTGCCTCTCTTCTCTAAGTCCAGGTCAGGCTTTGCCACTGCAGTTCTGCAGGGCCTTATAGCTGCTCCTAATGCTATTTAGTTCCAGCCTCCCATCCATAGCTTTGGGATTCTACCCAAAAGTAATGACTGCAGCAGTGAATCAAAGAGCATAGTACAGTTGTGTACACTTACCATAAATGTAGATGTTCGAGTGTATTCACTGTTGCAGTCCGGGTTACCCACCTGCCATCCCCCTTTATTCTGGAGCTTCTCTTTCCTTCACTATATTCTACAGCTTTTGTGGTGTATTTGCTTTTAGATGAAGGTAAAGTTTATGTTGTTACAATTGCATGTGTGTGTGTACATATACATATATATATATATATATATATATATATATATATTTTTTTTTTTTTTTGCTCCCCATTTGGAGGGCAGCTGACATCTGGGGCAAGAAAAAACTAAAGAAAATGGTGTCGGCTGCCTGTTTTTATACCCCTGATGACCTGACGTCATGGATGAAGAGACATCAACCGACGCAGGACCCAAGACTTTGATATTCAGGCCGACTGAGGGCAACCTGCCAGCAGATTACCTAAAAGTAATGACTGCAACAGTGAAGACACTCTAACATCTACATTTATGGTAAGTGTACACAACTGTACTGTCCACATAACCAGAGATCTAGAGATACATTTTCTGACAGATCCTGCTGGCACTCCTGTAAGGTGGCCTTACTGTCCATCACTGGGGGTAGTCAGGGGTCTTGTATCCCTGCACCAAAGAGCCTGGCTAGAAATCGCAAAAGATTCATAGGTACAGAGGATAATATCCAGATGCTGTATTGTACCATTTTCCAATCCATCCCCACTATTATTGAACAAAATCCCCAGTTTTCTACCCAGTCAGAGGGAAGCAGCAGCTCTAGAAATCAACATGATGCTAGGAAAAGTTATCCAAGAGGTCCCTCCAAACCAAAAAAGTCAGGAACTTATTCAGAGTTCTTTTTAGTGCCAAAGAAAAAGGGAAACCAGTTTTGGATTTCAGCAAAATCAGTTTAGTATACAAAGTTCAGGATGGTCACAGTTCAGTCCATTCTGCCTTTTCTTCACAAGGACGACTGGATGAGCTCTGTATATCTTCAGGAGGCATACTATCATAAAAATGAGCAGACAGTCCAGGAGATATCTGCTTCCAGCTGGGAACCAGTTATTACCAATTCAGAACACTGTCTCATCACAGCCCCCAGGGTGTTTGCCAAGTGTGTCAGTAGTTGCAGTTCACTTGATATTGCAGGGATTCCAAGTGTTTCCATGTCTGGATGACTTGCTCATAAACTCTCCAACCACACATCATCTAATCCAAGCATGGGGCAGCTTACTCCAGTTATGCTCTCATTTCGGGATTACTGCCTGTTGCAACAAACCTCAACTCGAACCAACACAGATGCTGGAATTCGTTGGTGCTCTCTTCAATATGGTCACTCAAAGAGTTTCTATCCCGGGTTCAAACATTTCAGTCTCAGTTCAAAAAAATAATTCAAAGTTCTCTTTCAGCTTGTCTGATCCTCCAACCATTAGGATCCATGTCAGCGGCAATCAATCTTGTACCACTTACAAGGTACAATATGAGGATCCTTCGGTGCACACTTGGTCTGTTCTCCAGCAAACATAATCTAATCAGGTAAAAATAACAGTCTTGCAAAAAAAATACAAGAAAAGCCATCCCGTTATTCTCCCTCAACCCAGTGCCACAGTGACCATGGATCCCTTTCAAATTGGGTGGTGGGGCACTTCTTGGGAAGAACGTTCCAAGGCACATGGTCCCCTGAAGAGGCCCACACACAAATATCATTGTCCTGGAAATGAGAGCTGTCCTCCTAGCATTGCAGGCCTTCCAAGACACTCTCCCATCCGGTACTGTTGCAGTTCAGGCAAATAATATGCAAGTAGTCTGGTGCATTAACAAACGGAAAGTAACCAGATCTTACCCTCTTTGTCGAGAAGCTATGAGAGTATGGCAATGGGCAATCTCATTCAGTTGCTTTCTGATAGCAGTCTAGATCCCAGAGAAGTCCAGCGTGATTTTAGACCAGTCTATTCTAATGCCCCACAAGTGGTCTCTCAGCATGAAGATAGCAGAGAGGTTTTTTTGTCTATGGGGCCAACCATGCTGCAGTCCCTTTGCATCTCCCCTCAACAGCAAGTGCAGCAGGTTCTTTGCCCTGATCCCCCCCCCCCTTCACTGGGGGAGTCCACAAGAGATGCTGTACTTCACATTTGGCCCTTCGGTCTCCTTTATGCTTACCACTCATTCCCAATTTTCTCCAGAAAGCATCTCAATAGAAGAGCACAGTTATCCTTATTGCACCATACTGGCCTTGTCAGATGTGGTTTCCCTTCCTTTGGCTTCATCTTGGTACATCCACCCTGGATTCTGGATCCAACTCCAGACCTACTCTCTCACCTCACAGATATGACTCATGTAGACATTTTAGGCCTCAAGTTGACCACATGGTTTTTCCAGTTCCATTAATTGTGGACAATCCAGGCTCTCCTCCCCAGTCTAACACATTCTTTTCATCATACCACAAAGCTTCCATTAGAAAAGTTTACAAAAGTAAATGGAGAAGATTTGCTTTTTTGGACATGCAAAAGCAATTTAGACCCCTTTTCTGCCTTGATTTCTAAGATTCTTGAATATATAGCTGCGATTTTCAGTGAAGGGACTAGCTCCTCAATTGTTAAAGTACAATTAGCAGTCATTATTAGTTATCCTATATGAGTAAATGAACATTGGCATCGCCCAAGCTTTGCAAAGCCTTTCTCAGAGCAACATATCCACTTAGACCTCCGTTAAAAGATTCTGCTCTTTCTTGGGATTTAAATATTCTTTTACAGGTCTTGACCCAATTCCCTTTTGAGCCTTCAGTTAATCGCAAGCTAAAATTTTTGACCTGGCAAACTATCTTCTTAGTTGCTATTACTTCTTCCAGCAGAGTAGTGGAACTCCAGACTCTGTCCTGTAAACCTCCTCCTCCTTTGATTTTTCACTAGGACAGAGTATCTTTACGGACCACTCCTTGCTTTCTACCTAAGGTGGTGTCAAGAGTCCAATATTAAATGGGTTGTCAACCTTTCAGTCTTCTTTCAAATTTCTCAAACAAAGGAGGATATATGTTACATTTGTTGGGTGTTCATAGACTTACTGTTTTATCTTAACAGGACCAAAGAATTGAGGAAGTCCGAACAGTTATTTGTTTCATTTTCTGGATCAGTTAGACAAGAAGTTTCTAAAGTGACCCAGTGGTTGACTGATTGTATTACCTTTGTTTTTGAAAAAGTGGGTGTGCTCTTTGCCTTTACCAAAACCACCAAAAGCCCATTCCACCAGGTCTGTGCAACTTCTTCAGCCTTTTTGTGTAGAAGTTCCTTGGATGATGTCTGTGCAGCTGCAGCTTGGGCTAATCCTCATACCTTTATTGCTCATTACAAATTTGATATGGTCTCTATGGAAAGAGCAGCTTGTGGCTCAACTGAGTTCAGGAATATAGCAATCCCGGGATTTAGGTACTGGGGGGGGGCTCTGTCCTGTCAGTTGAGAAATGAATGAAAATGACAATATCAGATATAGTTATGTACTCCCCATAATGTTCCATATGTGTTGTCCATTTCATTCTTCCTTAATTTCCCTCTCACCAACCCCCATCCTTGCTTTATTCTTGGAAAGATCAAAGGATACTGCAGGAACCTCTCTTCCTTTGAGTCCCAGATTGTTATATTTTGTGATCCTTTCTCTGTAGGTCTGTGGGCAGCAAACAAGATCTGAGGTATGTAAGGTGACGAGGGCATTGTGGGTAAAGGGAAGAGCTTAAGAGTTTGTGTTCCACAAGCTGGAAGAAGTGGCTGAATCATATCCGAGAATCCGATCTGAACCTATTGGTTGAGGAAGAATGAAATGGACAATACAGATGGAACATTATGGCAAGTACATTACTTTTTTTCCCCCCAGCTCTTACTGGAATAGTGTGTAAAGGTAAGAGACTACATATACACTTACAGTGATGAGCCAGGGCTTTTGTGTTTAATGGAGGTCTGACCTTCAGAATAAGTAAGACTGCTAACATAGGATGTAGGATAATCTAATCCAACTTCAAACCTTTTGGACTGTGCCTGCAGGCGTAAGTGCTCTTTACTCAGAATACTCTTCAGATCTCTGACTCATCAGGATCACACGCAAACAGCTAGAGACTTTTTATTAAAACTTTGTTTTCAGTTAAAAAAGCTTGCATTTTGTATTCCTGCTCTTAATCATTTCACTTTCATTTCATTATTTTTTTCTGTGGTTTCTCTTGTTTACTGTTGACTTTGTAGAGAACTGTGCTATTCCATGTCAGCTATTAGTGTTTCTTTGCCATCTTCTTTACTGAACTTGATGGTTGTAGTTGCTGTGGAACATTTCTTTTAATTTAAGAAATGTTGATTTCTGTGGTCAAAAGTTTCTGTCTTGACAGTGCAGACCCATGCTGCTTGTTTGCAAGTTGAACATTTGCAAGTGGATTGAAATTTGTAAAGGTTTTGACAAGCTTGCCTTGAGATAAAGTGAAACAAGCTAGTCCTAAAGTGTGTTCTGCATGGTGATAACAGTTCCTTGGGGGGGGGGGGGGCTGATTCTGAATAACATGAGCAGGAGTCTCTATAGCCTGAAAGTAGGACAAAAAGACGAGAGCGAGAGAGACAAGGATCCTGACAGATCTTGGTCTTTCAATGAATTTCCCTCAAGGCCTGTGAGGAAATAAAGACAGTACAGCCAGTCTTTCTCATTTTATAGTAAATGTTTGAAGGACAGTTCTGGGTTTAGTTGACCTGACATTGTCTTCTCTTCTAAAACTTTGTTGGGTAGGCGAGTCTCCTATGGATCCTGCCCTCACTAGGTTCTTTCATTTTGTCAGATTAGTTTTGTTTATGATGAAGGCTTTACAGCAGGCTCAGGTTATGGCTGGTGTTGTCCCAATCCCCACCCCTGTTTCCAGAGTGGATAGGGACCAATTTCCTTCCATTCCTTTTCTGTGACCTGCTAATTGGCTTCTATTTCAGTGTTGATCCTAATGAGATGGGAAATATCTTGAAGGTAATAGAGTTGACTTAGAGGGACTTCAGTTTCATCTGTCACCACTGTTGCAGTCCACACCTGCTTCCTTTCAGCCCTTAAGTCAAGGGGGCAGGCTGTGTTGGTGTATATACCCGTTTTGACATTTTTCTTTTTCTTTTTTTTTTTCTTTGACATTTGATCCCTCTGCATTTTGAGTCTCCTGTATCAAGGGAGTATGTCTGAACTTTGGCTCTCAGACACCTCACTGTTATTGGAGATAGAGCACCTTGTTCTGATTGCCTGTTTGTGTCAAAGCTGATCATAATTAATGCTGTTTCATTGACATCCGTTCCTGTAGAACTGAGGAGTTCTGTTGTAATGGCCAATCACTTTGATACTATCTTTCCATGTGTGAGCCTTCCCAGGTTTTTGACCCAAGACCCTCTGCTGTTGTTCTTCCATCTCATCATCTCTGAGACGGAAGGTCTTCCACTTTTGTCTATTCTGGAAAAATTACCCCAAGGAAACTACTAAAACAGCATGCAGAAAGAAATGTTCACTTTCTCCCCTTGAATCATCAGTGCCCCACCAAGACAATGGGTGTGCTGCTGATGGCACTCCACTTCCAGACTCTCAAGTTTGAGGAGATCGTGGAGTTGATGTAGGAGGTGGTGGTGGTGGGGGGGACTGTCTAATACCGCTCCCCTGACTCTAGAAAGGGATCCTTCAGTTGGACTCTCTTCATGAACCTTCCTCTAGGCACCCAGACAGTGTTTTCTGGCCACTTAAGTATTGGGATAATAGTGTAGACTTTTATTGATGACTCCATTGCAACTAAAACAACCTTCAAGAGGAAGTCTACAGTCCAGAATCCAGAGGTTCATCCCCCTACTAGGGCTTATTCCATGATGATCTTTAGGACGCGTCTGTCTTTAGCCTTTTTCCATTGAGGCGAATATCCTTATAAATATACTGTGCTTCCACTGTGGGCTCGCAGATGAGAAAGGCAGATACTAAAAAAATTGCTAGAGTATAATCAGCCCAAGTCTAATTTTTATGAGGTAGGTATGATTTCTTTAATTTCCATTCACCTGGCTCATAGTACCACAGATGGTACAGCAGGATAATGAGAAAGGTGGCAAACCTCTCAGTGTTGATGCACCTTTCATCAGCACTCTGAAGAGCTCATGGCTACCGTGGTTCAAGTGAAACAGACCTCAAAGAAATTAGTTTGGGGTGAATCAGTGTAGCCGTGGAGCTAGCTGGTGCAGGTATCACTTAAAGGTTGAAATTCTCAGCAAAAAAAGGACATTGTGGCTCTTCCTGTCTCTGTATTTATTTATTTATTTGGGTGGGGGGGTGTTTGACTTTCCATCTGTTAGCATAGATGGCTGTCACATAAGGCATATTGACTTGGAGTATAATTTCCAGAGGCTGTAAAAATCCCCTTCCACATTCCTCCATAACTGCACCGTATCGCACTTAATATCTCGCCCTACCAAAACCATGCAGCAAGAAATGAGATCCTCCGTTTCCTTCCAGGAAAAAAAAAAAACCTCTAACAGGTCCCACCAAACCCAGGTGGGTTCAGTTGTTCAATACCCTGTACCATCTTGGATTTCACGGTCTTAAATTTGTACCAATAGAGAAATTCTGAATGGTCTCCCTTCAAAAAATTCCCCCTTACTATTTCTGTGGAGGGGAGATTGGATGTACTGTTAGGATCCCCAGATCACTTGGGTTGCAAAGGAGTTAATGAGAGACTGTCGGTACCAGGTTTGGAGTGTTCTGCTTGGTTTCACCTCAGGTCACAAGGTGTTGTCATGAATGTCAGTGACAACAGTAAACCAGAGGCTGCAAGGTGTCCAAGTATTTCCATTATTGATTTCTAGCCTCTCCAATGCTGAACAGTGTTTTCTGCATGGACTCTCCTCTTTGTTCAAGTCCTTGGGCATAATTGTGAACACTCAGAACAGATGTTCTTCATCTCACATTGCTGCAGTCCTTACACTTGGGTAGTCCGCTGTCCTCGGTCAGCCCGAATATCAAAGTATAAGGCTGACGTCGGTCAAGGCGCATTTGACTGACATCAGGACGTCAGGGTACAAATGCGCATGACCGACGTCATATCCTCAGTCTTTTTTGCCGCATGGTCCGATGCAGAAGCAGCATTGCAAGTGCCGGTTGGCGTTCTGAGATTTTTCGATTTCGAAGTTTCAGACCGAGTTCAAAGTTGGCTAAGTACCCCGTTGGGGAATATTTTAGTTTTTTCTTGCCTCAGTGATTTACCGGATGTCAGAAAAAGTCAATAATTGCATTTCTTGTGGGAAACAGATACCGCATAGAGATTATCATACTTTGTGTATTCCTTGCTTAGGGCCTGAGCACGACGTTGTTGGCTGTCGCTCTTGTGCTAGATTTAATAAACGCACTATAAAGAGAAGGTTGGATTGTGCAAGGTTAGTCTTTGGGAAGCGGTGCAATTATAAAATGCCGTCGGATGTTCCGACGCCTGCTTCTTCGAAGAAGCGCAAGGACAAAGCAGTTAAGCCTAGGCTAGAAGAACCGTCTGTACCGGACGCCGGTTCTTTAGAGGTGTCGGTGGAGCCGGTGGCTCCACCGGAGGTTTCTTTGTGTCCCAGGGTGAGACTTTATTATTGCAAGATGTGGCCTCTCAGGAGGCAAGTCAGGCTGAGGGGCTTCTCAGGTTACTATACTCCCCTCCCTTCCTAGGGTGGCTAGGCCCTCTCCTTCTGTTTCAAAAGGCTTCTCCCAGGGGCAGGCCAGGTTTAGCTTCAGTTGGTGTTACCCCTAGCTCTTCAGGAACTGTGCCCAAGAAGCATATGCTTAAAATGGCAGAAGATTTGATTACTTTGATTAGGGGTTCTATGCCCCCTCCTGATAAGAGACCTAGGATGGAGCCTGAGCTGGGGGGTTTTGAGCAGGCTTCAGATGTTTCAGAGTCTTCGGCTGAAGACTTGCAGGAGTACTCTCCTTATTCTGATTCTGATGTGGATGATTCTACTCCTTCTGCTTCTCCTCCTGAGGATTTTTCTTTTCAGACACTCTTCATTCCATGAGGGAGCATTTTAAGTGGGAAGGTCAGGACTTCTCTGATTCCAGGAAAAGGCTTAGGGAATTTTGTTTTACCCCAGCATAGGCCTTTGGCTATACCTCCTGTTTTGGATGTAGTGGAAGATGTTTTACAGAGGCTTCTCTTAATCCTGATTCTTGCCTCCTGCTCCTGTTAAGCCGGATAGGTATTACAGGGTGCCTGAAGCTCATAAGTATCTTTTAAGAGTCCTAGGGCAGACCCAGAAACTGTTAGCCAGGGGCCTAAAGGTGTTAAGGCTTCTGTTGTTAAGAATCCGGTTCCTGCAGACAAAGAGGCTAGGGCCTTGGATAGATGGGGAAAGAAAGTTTATACTTCTTCCACTCTTGCTATGAGGGCTTTGAATTGCCAGTTTCACATGTTGAAATACCAAAACTATCTCCTTTCACAATTGAAGTCTAAGGTTGATGCTCTGGCAGTAGGTATTGATTGTAAAGAGTTGCAAGATTTAGTACATGTTTCTGAACAGGTGGGTAAGCATTCTTTGCAATGTGGTTTTGATGCTGTACAGGCCTCGTCTAGGGTGGCTGCCACTGGGTCAGTTCTTCGCAGGCACGCCTGGCTAAGGGATCAAAATTTGTCTGAACATGTTAAAACAAGGATTTTAGATGCTCCTTTACAATCTGACGTGTTGTTTGGTCCTCCTGTTGAGGCAGTTTTAAAGAAAATGGAATAGACAAAGCTAAGTCTATGCAGACTGTTAAAGATTTTTTGCAGGTCCAGCCTCCAAAGTTTAGTAGAAATTGGCCTACTAAGGGGTGGGCGATCCTTCTTATGATTCCCAGTCTAGGGGTAGATCTAGACGTGGTAGGGGCAGAGCTCAGGGCTCTTTCAGGCCTAGAACAGGGAGTTCTCCTGCACAGTCTTCGGGTGAGGGCAGGGGTCAGTCCTTTCGTAAACAGACCCAATGACCTACCTTTTCAGCTGCCAGAGCCTTCTTGTCTGGCAGCACCTTTGGGAGGAAGGTTGACACTTTTCAAAGAAAATTGGAGTTTAATTACCCAAGACAGATGGGTATTGGATATCATACACCACGGCTACAGGTTTTATTTCCATACCTTGCCCCCTTTCAAAGGCATGCCAGACGTTCCTCCTCAACAAAGAATAGAGGCTCACAAGCAGGTTTCTCTGTTGCTCCAAATAGGGGCCATACAGCCGGTCCCTATGCCAGAAGTGGGCCTAGGATTTTATTCTCGCCTGTTCCTAGTACCAAAGAAGGGGAACACGTGGAGACCAATTTTGGATTTATCTATCCTCAACACTTATCTGGACATTCCCAAGTTCAAAATGTTGACGTTGCAGTAGCTTTTACCTCTGCTGGGCAAAGATCATTGGATGGTAACTTTGGATCTCAAGGAGGCTTACCTTCATGTTCCTATCGGACTAAGTTGCAGGAAGTATCTGCATTCTCGAGCTGGGACTTCTCACTATCAGTTCTCTGCATTGCCCTTTGGCTTATCTACTGTGCCCAGAGTGTTCACGAAAGTTCTGGCTCCAGTGATAGCTTTCTTCAGGCTAAAAGGAATACAGATCTATCCTTATTTGGACGACTGCCTGATTCTGGCTCAAGGAAGGGAAGAGCTTCTTCATCATTTGGAATATGTGATAGCAGTGCTAAGATGCCTGGGGTATTCTGTGAACGAAATAAAGTCCAGTCTAGTACCCTCTCAGGACATGTGCTTTCTGGGTGTGAGACTGAATACAGCATCCCAGATGGCCTTTTAACCCCGGACAAACAAAAGAGTCTATCCCTTTACTTCCATCAACTATCTCATCAGTCCGGCTGACTGCAAGGACAGTCCTTCAAGCCTTAGGGTTCATGGCATCTTGTATTCTGGTGCTTCCCAATGCCAAACTGCATATGAGGAAGCTACAATGGTATCTCAAAAATGTTTGGACACAGCACTGCCAGGATCTGGACACTGTCATTCAAATAATACCTTGCATTCAAAAGGAATTTTTGTGGTGGGCTCAGGAATGTCACCTAAACAAGGGACTCTCTGTGACCCGACCAGAGGCGAGTCAGATTTTAACGACAGATGCCTCAGACAAAGCTTGGGGAGCTCATCTAAATGGAAAGTGGATACAAAACAAGTGGCCTGTCAGACTACAACATCTACATATCAACATGAAGGAGATGTTAGCAGTCCAGTTTGCATTAATAGCTTTCAAGGAATTTCTTCTTCCAGGGCAGGTGTTGATTCTAACAGACAACACAACTGTCATGTGGTACATCAACAAGCAAGGGGGAACGCATTCTTATCCTCTATGCAGGCAAGCAATGATTTTGTGGGAGACTGCTCTCAGTTTACAGCTTTTTTGAGGGGAGTGGCAACCAAGGATATTTTGGAGGCAGCTACTTGGAGTTCAGTGCATACTTTCTCTAGGCATTATCACCTGCCACTTTACTCTAAATCCAGGGCTGGTTTTGCCACTGCTGTTTTGCAGGGCATCTTGGCAGCTCCTGCTTCCTTGTAGTTAGCCATCCTCCCTTACCTCTGCTTTGGGATTCTACCCAAGTGTAAGGACTGCAGCAATGTGAGATGAAGAACATAGTACAGTTTTGTACCTACCATAAATGTAGATGTTCGAAGATCCACATTGCTGCAGTCCAATTTACTCCTCCCTCCTTCCCTCTGTAGTTAGAGGTGGTTGTGTGGGTTGGGTTGTACATATTGTGTATATTGTATATATTGTACATATAGTTAGTGCAAGGGTGGTTGGTTGGTTGTTTGCTGTCTTTTGGTTTTGACCTTTATTTTTAGGGTCTTCTGACATCTGGGGCAAGAAAAGACTGAGGATATGACGTCGGTCATGCGCATTTGTACCCTGGCGTCCTGATGTCAGTCAAATGCGCCTTGACCGACGTCAGCCTTATACTTTGATATTCGGGCCGACCGAGGACAGCGGACTACCCAATGTAAGGACTGCAGCAATGTGGATCTTCGAACATCTACATTTATGGTAGGTACAAAACTGTACTTTCTGAGGAAGACCAGATACCTGGTTGAAAGCGCTAAACTCCGTGATACATTTGGCGTTTATCTTTATGTGTACGTTTAACATATGTTGTCAGTAGGCTGTTGTGCGTTTTTTTATATATCATGTTACTACCTGTGCAGTCTCGTCCGTGTATTTTCATGTTTTAGTGGCGTTGTGTGGATTATTAAACTGTGAGAACAACACATCTTTTCGTGGATTATTGGGTCGAACAAGCGCTTATTGGTGGAACCGAAGCTTATTTTTGAAGGTTTGCAAGACTTCTTTTGCATGGCATCTTTCTCAATTAGGGGACCCCTTTCCACTTTAGAGATATGCACATACTCTGAATCTGACTCCTCCACTTTCTGAGCTTGCAGCTTCATCCAGATTGAAGTTGTCTTGGAAGACCATCTTTATGATGGTCATTTCCTCCACCTTCTGCCAGTCTTCTGTGTTGCTTGTAGAGTATTCTAACAGTGTGCATGCCTTTGTTGCATGGATTTTCACTGACCACTTTAGAGTCTGTGTAGTAGGACAAGGAAAGGCTATGAGCTGTATGTCCTTTCTCAAATTCTGGTTGTGAAAAGAGTTGCCAAGTACAGAGTCTCCAGTTGGTTAGGCAGTTGGATCGCTTTTTGTGAGAGGCATAGTAGGACTGTACCTGCAGCTTCAGGACTGCATTCTGCTTGAGCAGTGGCAGACTTCAAGCTCTTTCTGTAATGCCACTTCATATGATGATTGTTCAGCAGTCTTACCTGAAAACATTTGTGAGGCCCTGTAAACAGGACATCCACAGCCACTCCAGGTCCAGGGCTTGTTTTGGGGTTTCTGTTGACAGGGTCGTTTTCCTCTGTGGGAGTAGCCACTCAGGAGGCGTAGCTAGCAACTCCATTCTAGACTTTTTGCTGTTTGTAATTAATGGTGCTAAAAATTGGCAGATGATAGAGGCCATTCTTGCAGTGGGAATACTACTCTTACATTTCCGTTTGTTTGCCCTCCCCATTTATTTATTCTTTGTTTTATCAGTCTGGTTGTTTATTTCATGCCTTAATTCCAGTCCTACAGGTTTTGATGTTTTTACTGTTTTTAGCAACAGGCTTATGATACTGCTCTTCAGGTTTGTGCCTTATATTTCAAAAGATCTCTGTTGCAGTATTTATTACAGATGAGAGAGCCAGCCAGTCTACAAAGTTAAGGCTCCTTCCTCACACATTATATATCTATTTTTGGTACGAGTGGATATGTTGATATAAGACACGTACAGATTCACCGGAACTCTGAACTTTTCTGATAGTCTGCATATGCAGACCATCATTTTTGGTGCATCTAGTTATCCATGTTTGTCAACTTTGGTACAAAGATCTCAGGCAGATAAGTGCCCCATTGGGGATACTTCCTCTTGCATAACTTTTTGTGAAGCTTTCTGATGTCTGTCAAGAGAAAGTGCGACTGTGGGCACCAGATGCAAGGACTCCCACTTGAGTTTGTTTTACTTGAGGACCAGTTACTGCATAGAAACCTAAATTGTTAGTCTTGGGGGGGCAAACATTTGACAATCAGAAGTAAGCTTAACTTTCTCTCAGGATTTGACTATGAAGTAAATGTCTTCAGAACTTTGCTCACAAAGCTATGGCATCAACTTCCTTGTCTGCATCTGCCTCAGTTGAAATAAAATCTTTGAGACAGGTGCTAAATGATAACCAAGCAAGTAGTCTGAAAGTGACTAGGCTGCCGAGGTGCCTTCATGAACCTCAGAACTTCCCTCATCTTCTCCTGGGCCTGTAACAAATCCCATTTGGAGGCAATTAAAGCCAAGGATTCTTGCATGTGTGACGAGACCAAACGTTCAACCAAGACAGCTGGGAAGGGAGACCCTAAATTGATCTTACTTGAGGGTGAGAAAAGTATCCATGAACTTTTAGTTTGTGAGGATGTCTATGGCCTGCTTATGGAGGTTAGGTGTGTGGTTTCTACTCTGAAGCCCATACGTCTAGATCCTAGAAAATTCTCTAAAACTTAAGCACATTTCTCTTGCTTGTATCCCAATAAAGATAGCTGGTTCAGTTTTGCTCAAGGTCACTTAAAAACAGTTCAGTCCTTTCAGTATTTCTAGATTTCTTCCTCTTCCTTTTTAAAGGGGTAGGAAAACAAAGACGGTTCCCTCTTCATCCTTGGAGAAGAATTGTCTGATTCTGACTAAGAAAATACATATGTAATTCAAATTACTTCCCCCTTTGGGGTTTGAATCCGCGACAGATGTCTATCTCTGACTCCCCTAATATGGAAGTTTCCTCTGAGGACACTTGCTAAAATAAAGGACAACTTTAAATGGCAGGTTAAAATCTTTTTTAATCATATTTTGAGGACCATTTTGCTAAAGTAAAGGAATTTAAATGGGAGGCAAAATAAGTTTCTGACTCCAAGAAAAAATATACTTTGAGTTTTTGAATATGGAGACCCCTGAGCTTGTTGCTATTCCTTCAGTTTTCCAGGCATGTGAAGAAGACTTCATCTGCTTCATTGTCTCCAGATTCCCAAACTTAGAAACTTAAGTTTTTTTTTTCCTCCAGAGGCCCAGATATTTGAGTATCCAAATTCCTCTGCTGATCTGTCATTTCTCTGTATCTGGACAAACTTCATCACCTCTAATTCCATTCACAAAAAAGGTGTTGGGGCCCTTGACCAGTGCAGCAGAAAGGTGTATACATCTTCCACCTTGGCTTTTACAGTTGCTAAATGCCAAACCCACATTTGATCTGTTCTGAGCAATGTGGAACCAATTGTCAGAAGTCTTCATGTTTCTGATGTGAAAGCTAATTTAATGGACATGCTTAATCCTGCTTCTCAGATTGCTAGTCATACTATCAAATGTGACTATGATGCTGTGGATTCTTCCTCTAGAGCAGCTGCTACCGGTACCTTTTATGAGAAGGCACACTTAGTTAAGATTGCAGTCCTCTCTCAAGGATGTCAAAGCTCAAGAAATCATTGTCTAGAGGAGGATTTAAAAGTTATTTGGAAATATTTTTGCTGCAGTTTTCAGAAAGTTAGAGGGGAAACTCCTGCAAGGAGTTATTTGCCTCCAGTTCTTAAGTTTCAAAGGAAATATCCAATCATGTAGGGCCTTTTTTCTGTAAACATGGGGTAAACAGAAATGGCAATATTTTACATTAGGACTCCCCATATGTATGGGTGTTTCTTGCAATGTCTCCTGCCCATGCTGTTATGTGCTGTACATTGACCCTGTGCTTTGAGATGAGAGATTAAAAAAGGCAGACAGCATAACATACCCTCCCGCACACTCCCCATTAGTAGGGCCACAAATAACATTATGGTGAGCAGCAGCCCCCTTGCTTGATATCTGTTATGCCCACCCACATGAGCCTGTCACTGCTGAGTACACAGATGTCAAATCAGTTATGCTCACCCACTCCTGTGCAACTTTGAGAAGGTGAGTCCCAATGTCTGGAAATGAACAGTTTAAAATAAAATGGCAAGAAGACCTCAAGGACCGAACACTCAAATTCTGACTACCCCTGCAAGTTATCCCTTCCCAACCACCATCTCCTTGCAATGACTTTCCTCAAAAACTTGCATGGAACCTTTCTCTTAAACTATAACCACAGACTCTTGAGTACTTTATAGAACATGGATACAGATTCCAATAGGCATCTTTTCCCCACTCCCTCAGAAATTCCTCAGTTCCCAAAGGATCAGCTTCTCTTGATTTCTCCAGTTATTTCAGACCTACTGCTTCAGAGGATCATAAAGCCAGTGTCTTGTAAAATGATGTGGCAACGGGTTTTAAAGACTTAAAAATATGTAAAAGGGTTTTGTTCAAGACTTTTTTTAGTTCCCAGGAAAGTGTACTTTGAGGCTCATTCAAGATCTATCCAAACTAAACATTTTGTACAGATTCCAAAATTCAAAATGTTAACACTTCAAACTTTAGTCCGTCTTCTGTCGCCCCAAGCCTTTCTGCTCACTATAGAACTTAGTTGTATATCTTTATTTTCTCATTGATTAAGAAGCATCCTTCTTACGTTCATAGAGATCAACTAGGCATGAAAAATTCCCAAGTCCACCAAAGCACTCACTAAGTGATTTAATCAAGGTCATGCAGTAGCCAGATGAAGGAAAAAAATTCAACTGCATTTTGGTCATGGGTAGCAGCTCATTAACAAGTCAAGGCTTTAGTTCCCTGCACTGACAGTTTTTTGTTTTGGGATTGCATTATCAATTACCTACTTTGCCTTCTGAATTATCTACTGTTCCAAGAGTCTTTAGCAAATGCCTTGCTCCAGTAATAGCTTACTGCAGAATTCAAGGCATACACATTTTCCTTATCTGGATGATTGCCTGATTTCATCATCAACTAGACAAGAAGCCTTAACAGCCTTACGGTTCACAGTGAATCTTTCCCACTGCCTGGGATTCAGAACCCAAAAAAGTTTATCATTGAAGTTATCTTTTCACCCGTCTGACAGACTGGTTTTCCTGGGATGTCTTCTAGATACTTACCAAGGTGTCAAAGTACAGGGAATTTGGAAGCTACAACACAGATACAAACAAGAACCGTTATCCCTTTCAGGTTTGATGCCTTTAAAGCTTAGACTTATCTGCGATTTCCAGGCACTCTTGCCACTTGACACTAGTGGCGACTGAAAATACCACTGTGAAATGGTATGTAATAAAAAGGACGGAACAAGATCTTAGCTTCTGCAGATTGTCCATGATTTCCTGGGACCTGTATCCCTCCAGACATGATTTAACTCTTCTATTTTTAAAGCTAAGCAATTTCTTTTCCAGGGTGTTTGTTTGAAACTGAGCTGCCTGACAGAAGGTTACATCATGGACGGTGTGGTGTTAGATACATGGTAGGTATTCTACCAGTCCTCACAGAGATCAACAGGCATGTCCGAAAGCTGATGAAAATAGAATTGTTTCACTCTTTATTTATTTATTTATTTTTTTGTTTGCCTGACTATAAATGGAGGCATAAAGCTCCTGCTTTGAAGATCTCGAGTTTGGAACATTGCTCAGAAGATCCCTGAGGCAGTTGTATTAAAGTTTATATGTACTCAGGAGGAATAATCTAGTACCATTAAGTGCAGTATGTTATTACAAATGGAATCTATTCAGTTATGTAGTGTATTTTCTGAGATGACCCTCAGCGTATGAATGCTGTCCGGTCCTTGTGTTGGTTTAAATTTTTTTTTTTTGTAGAAATGGAAGATTCCTTAACTTTTTCTTTTTTACAGATGAGATACACGATGGGATGAATTTAGAATTGTATTATCAGTGAAGTGGTGTACTGCATTCTCCTAGACTTGTATCTTCCTCACATACCCTCCCCGATTTTTCACATGGAAAGAACACATTTTAAACTTCATTATTGTGTATAGAATGTATGTTAACTGGGTTCTTCAGTTTGTAGCAAGATGCATCTTTGAATAGGTTTCAGTAGCTTTCAGTCAAGAATTTTATGTTTGCCTTCTATTAAGTGATTGTTTTGGGAGTGTTTTTTCAGAAGTATAGCGTGATCACTGGATGTGCCACTTTCATTGATCAGTATGGAAATGCACTTGGTAGTACATGGTTTCCTGTAAGCATTGAGATCACTGCAGTGCCTCCATGGCTATATATAAAAAAAAAAAAAAAAAAAATGCAGCTCAAGCACTGTGTGTACATTGTGCTTTGATAATACATACCTTGAGCATAGTATCAGTATATGAAGGAAGTGAACAGGGTTCTTAAAGTACAGGGCTTTACACTTAGCAATTTAGCACTCTATTTTTAAAATAAATGTATATACTGACTGCCGCTTCTGTCATGTAGATTTTTTGTAAACACTTGTGCTTTGTCTTGTAAATGTATGCTGATTTTTTTTTCTTTAACTGCTTAATGAAAACAATATTGGAAAACATGCAGGCTGTATTAATGGACTAGAACATGATGTTGATAAAGAATGTTTGTGGAGGGAAAGATCCTTACAAAATTGTTGGATGTGCTAGCAGAAAAGACAATTGCAGCATTGTCCCACGTGAATCAAGACATGTTTATTAATAATTACCAATTATGAATTACTTTACAGCGCTGAGAATGCCTGTTGTACTTTTTCTTTGCATTTTACTGATTTATTTTGATAAATAAATATATAACTGTAAAGTATGCTAATGAACAGTTAACATGTTTGTTAAAGTTTTTTTTGTAAACAAAACTAAAGAGTTTTTGTTGTAATGCTTTCAGTTTTTATTGTGGGTTATTTTCACACAACATTTAAAGATTTCTGTTCTGCATCTTTTTGATGTCCTTCATGGATGCATCTGCAGTCATAACAACTGGGTTGTCCTGTCGTCAGGCAGCCCTTCAGTCGGCCGGATTCCAAAGTCCGGGTCCGGCTTCGGCTGATGTCGCACTTCACCCGACGTCATCTCTGTTGGTCTTCGGGTATAAAGGCATCAGCCGACGCCATTTTCCTCAGTCTTTCTTGCCGCGTGGCGCCCGAAGCAGAAGCTGTTTGCAAGTGCCGGTCGGTCGGATCCAGAGATTACTTCTACCGAATACTACTTGAAGACTTCTAAAGCTAAGTACCCGTTGGGGACTCTTTCTTGCCTCAGCCGATGTCAGAAAAAGTTAATAATTGTTTAACCTGTGGGAAACAAATACCTCATAAAGATTTCCACTCTTATTGTCTGCCTTGTTTAGGCCCAGCCCACGACGTAGCAGCCTGTTCGGCCTGTGTTGCTCAACCGACGAACGCTTAGGCGCCGGTCGGAGTTTGCTGAACAGTTTTTCGGTTCTGATTTTGCATACATTATGCCGCCGGATCCTCCGACAACCCAATCTGCCAAAAATGCAAAGATAAAGACCGACACGCGGTCCGCGGTTTCGCCAAAACCATGGTTAAGCAAATCGAGTGTCTCGGTTTCGGCGAAACCGAGAAAACTGATCAAAGTACAGCTGAATCTATCTCTACAACTGAGGCCCCTGCTACCACTCTTGAAACGGCCTCAGAAATTTTATCCACTACGGTGGTTGCCACTGACTTATCAGACACCATTCCCTTGGATGTCTCTACCCCAGCACGTGGTGCTGCTAGGCCTCCAGCAGCCATGTCCATTAAGGCCTTCGCCAGGGCTAAAGCAGCAAAGACTACTAAAACAGTGCCTGTTAAACCCCCTACAACCAGGCCATCCTCTAGTTCTCAAATGCTTACTCTGGCAGAAGATTTAATTTCATTAATTAGAGGATCTTAATCTCACCCAGACAGGGCCTCTCAGCCCCCAGAGAAGAGACCTAGGGCAGAGCCCCCTGAGCCAGTGTCCTCTGATGAGTCTGCCGATGAATCAGACATAACTGATCAGCCAGAGGCTCCTTTCTCCAATTTTGAAGACTCTGATGCTGAAGAATCCATTCCAGCTGCTTCCCCACCAAAAGAATTCTCCTTTGGGGAAACCTTACATGCCATGCGAGAGCAGTTCCAATGGCAGCAACAGGATTTTTCAGACTCCAGAAAAAGACTTAGGACCTTTCTGCACCTTCCACAGCACAGGCCCTTAGCTATACCTCCTGTTCTCTGTGGTGGATGATGCTTTCAATGATGTCTGCTCAAGACCAGATTCTCTCCCTCCAGTCCCTGCCAAACCAGACAGATTTTATAGGGTGCCAGACTCTCACCTACACCTTTACAAGGCCCCACTTGCAGACCCCAAACTATATCCCAGGGTCCCAAGGCAGTAGCGACCATAGCAAAACCCTATTCCTTCAGAAAGGGAAGCAAGGTCATTAGACAGATGGGGCAAAAGGTCTACACTTCAGCTACTCTCTCAGCTAGAGCTTTAAATTGTCAGTTTCACATGATACAATACCAAGAGTTTATGCTTGATCAGTTAACTAAAAAACTAACCACTGATGAATCTATTGATAAGAAATATGTATTAGAAATGGTAAATAACATACAACAGGTTAGTAACCATTACTTAAAATGTGGCTATGATGCACTGGAGGCTTCATTTAGATCAGCCATGACTGGCACAGTGATAAGAAGGCATGCATGGCTAAAGGAGCAAGCTCTACCGGATCATGTTAAAGCTAAGTTGCTAGATGCTCCTATGGATAAGACAAGTTTGTTTGGTACACCTGCCCAGCAGGTTATGAAGAAAATGGAAGAAAAGGCAAAATCTGTTCAAACGGTTAAAGATTTCTTGCAGGTTCAGCCCCAAGGTTTAGCAGGAACTGGCCTGCCAAAAATTGGTCCTTTCCTGACTCCACAAGATCTCAAAGGGCAGGAATAGACGTTCCAGAGGCAGAAACCAATCCAGGGAGGTGCCTACAGAGGACTGACAGTGGCAAGGTAACAACAGAGGCACAGACACAACCTCTGCCACTACATCAACTCAACCACAGTGACTTAACCCTAACCGCCTACCAGGGAACAAATAGCAGCTCCTCTAGGCGGAAAATTAACCTTATTTTCAAAGAACTGGCACTATATAACAAAAGACAAGTGGATTTTACAAACCATAGATCAAGGTTACCGGTTCCACTTCCACACTTTACCAGTCATAGAGGAATGCCAAATCTACCTCCAAATCAAAAAACAGAGGCTCTACAACAGATAATGCAGTTAGCAAACATGAGAGCTGTGGAAAAAGTGCCAACAGCAGAGCAAGGAAAGGGGTTCTACTCCAGACTATTCCTAGTTCCAAGAAAGGAGAAAGTTGGAGACCAATTCTCGACCTGTCCGCCTTAAATACATACATCATTGTCCCAAAATTCAAAATGCTGACCCTACAGCAACTTCTTCCCATGCTGGGCAAGGAGTGTTGGCTGGTAACTCTAGATCTCAAGGAGGCATACCTGCACGCCCCCATTCGACCAATCTGCAGAAGATACCTCAGATTTCTTGCAGGATCAGAGCACTATCAATTCTCAGCATTGCCCTTTGGCTTATCTACTGCCCAGAGTATTCACAAAATGCCTGGCATCAGTAATCGCCCATTGCAGACTACAGGGAATTCAAATTTACCCATACCTAGACGACTGCCTGCTACAAGGGGACAACAAAAGCAAGCTGACAACAGATTTACAAAGGGTCATTTACTTGCTGCAAGCACTGGGATACACAGTCAATCTACAAAAGTCAAGGCTGATACCATCCCAAACAAGGACATTCTTGGGCTGAATTGGACACAGTAAAACAGATGGCATTCCTAACTACAGAAAAACAAAAGAACTCCCTCTTTACTTCTTGACACTAACAAAACTGAACAAGTTAACAGCAAGAAAAGTACTGCAGGCCTTGGGCTTCATGGCATCATGCATAATCTTGGTTCCATTTGCCAGACTACATATGAGAAAACTACAGTGGTACCTAAAGAATTTATGGTCCCAACACAGACACAGCCTAGAAACAGAAATCCCATTACTTCCATGCTTAAAACAGGAGTTCCTATGGTGGGCTCAGGCATGCCAGTCAAACCCAGGGCTACCCTTTCGCAGATGTCAAGCAAGCCAGACCATCACAACAGACGCTTCAGACCTAGGATGGGGGGCCCACATGCTGGACAAATGCGTGCAAGGATTGTGGACACAGGATCAACTTCACCTGCACATCAACCTAAAAGAAATGCTGGCAGTAAAACTGGCAATCCAAAAGTTCAGACCATTTCTCAAAGAGGGCCAGTTGATGATAAGGACAGACAACACCACAGTCGTGGTACATCAGCAAACAGGGAGGCACTCATTCATACCCTCTATGCAGAATGACTTTGGAGCTGTGGACCCTGGCACTCAGCTACAACATCCAGTTACAGGCAATATTTGTACCGGGAAAGGAGAATACTCTAGCAAACATATTAAGCAGAACCACATCGGATGCCCACGAATGGAAGCTGCGCCCAGACATCTTCAAGACCATCTCAAAGAAATGGGGAATGCCTCAGATAGATCTATTTGCATCACCTACCAATCACCAGCTCAAAAAATTCTGCACAAGGACATTCCACCCACTAGCATGGAAAGTGGATTCGCTCTCCTTCAGCTGGAAAGGCCTAACAGCATATGCATTCCCACCTCTTCCCTTGATACACAAGGTATTACTAAAAATCAAGGAAGAACGTCCAAGGATAATCCTGATAGCTCCAAACTGGCCAAGACAACACTGGTACCCACTGCTGAGGAGCATGTCTCGAACAATATGTGGCCAATACCCTGATGCCTTTGTTGTTAACTCAGAACAACTACAGCTTCATACATCCAAACCTAAATATGTTGCAACTGACTGCATGGAACATCACATAGCAGCAGCTAATCCAGAACTTTCCCAAAGAGTTAGAGACATTATTCTTGAAGCACGCAGACCTTCAACAAGAAGAAACTATGCTGGAAAATGGAAAAGGTTTGTCATTTGGAGTACTGAAAGAGGAAAAGATGTGTCAAACATAGATATGCCTAACATTCTGGACTACCTAGCCGAACTTCTTCATTCAGGCCTGTCCTACTCCTCCATCAAGATACATGCATCAGCTATTTCAGCAAAATACAGCTTTGATCCACCTGTTGTTTCTCACCCTTTGCTCAGGCAGTTCCTCAGAGGAATCAAGAATGTAAAACCTCCAAGGAAACCACCATTACCAGCTTGGGACCTAAACTTTGTGCTAGAAAAATTGACACTATCACCCTTTGAACCAGCAGCAACAGCAGACCTACAACACCTGTCATGGAAAACTGCTTTCCTACTGGCAATTACTTCAGCAAGGAGGGTTTCAGAACTACAGGCCTTAATGGCAGTGCAACCCTTCCTAATCTTCCACCAAGATAGAGTGTCTATGAGAACTAATCCTACATTTATGCCTAAGGTGGTATCCAGAGTGTCTTTAAACCAGGCAATCCACCTACCTACCTTCTTTCCCAACCCACAAAACAGAGGGGAAAGAATATTGCATACCTTGGATGTACATAGGCAGCTACGCTACTATTTGGACAGAACTAAAAGTAGCAGAAAGACTGACCAACTTTTTGTAGCCTATGCAACAGGAAGGGAAGGAAAAGCTATTTCCAAACAGACAATCTCCAAATGGATAGGAAATTGCATACGATTCTGTTACTCCTTCCATGGAAAACCAATTCCACAGAACATAAGACCTCATTCTACAAGGGCAACAGCCACTACCACAGCCTTCTTACGAGGAGTGGCAACCAAAGACATTATTGAGGCGGCTACTTGGACCTCCGTGCATACATTTGCCAAGCATTATAATTTGCCTCTATATTCCAGATCCCGAGCAGGGTTTGCCACTGCTGTACTGCAAGGGATCCTAAACACACCATAATCTAGTTTTATCCTCCTCCCGTTGTTGGCTATGGTATTCTACCCAGTTGTTATGACTGCAGATGCATCCATGAAGGACATAGTACAGTTTTGTACCTACCATAAATGTAGATGTCCGAACTGGATAGCATCTGCAGTCAGGATTACCCTCCCTCCTTCCCCTCTGTGGTACTCCTAGGGTGTTTACCCTCCTAATAGCTAGCTAGTGGGGGGGGAGTCTCTTATGGTGTATTTGTTTGTATATATGTACATACATGCTTACTTTTTGTGTTTACCTTCTATCCTTTTGGAAACATTGGCATTTATCCAAATTTTAGCCTTCCATGAGGGCAACTGGCATCTGGGGCAAGAAACACTGAGGAAAATGGCGTCGGCTGATGCCTTTATACCCGAAGACCAACAGAGATGACGTCGGGTGAAGTGCGACATCAGCCGAAGCCGGACCCGGACTTTGGAATCCGGCCGACTGAAGGGCTGCCTGACGACAGGACAACCCAGTTGTTATGACTGCAGATGCTATCCAGTTCGGACATCTACATTTATGGTAGGTACAAAACTGTACTTGCTTGTTTTGGTTGGATTAAAATCTTACAAGTGAGTATCTGACAATTACTGCTTTCCACTTGTACTTTGAGGGCTAGACATTTGAAGGGGGAGCTGCACTAGCGTCCACATGCTTATATACACACTGCAGTGGAAGTTTGGGGTTTGGCCATCTGTGATGTTGATAAACCAGTTTAAATGTTCTGTTTTGACTCTCTCTGCTTATTGCACTTCTAAGTTACTTACTCCATGTCATTGTTAACTATTCTTGCTTATTTCTTTCTAATGTTTTTGATATTTAGATTCTCTTCTCTTCTCCTGTAGCAGCCCGTATCATTTGGAGTTTTTTTTACTTTACTTGTAACCTTTTGTTTGTCCACAGGTTGTAGATGGTGCTTTATTCTCATAGTAATTATGCAAGGCCTGCAGAGAAAAACAGACAGTGCTGTGCAAGGCAATTTGGTCTTTTTTTTCCCACCTCCACTGGTGCATATGGACTCTTCTGGAATTTGTAGGTATTCATGTAGTACTGGCTGGTTGCCACCTGATGGCATTCTTTTCAGTAGACTGCTGCTGAACATAAATTCTTAATGACGTGACATGCTTCCACTGTTTCAGTATTTTTTTGTTTTTAGCCAGCTGAGATTAAAACAAAAAACTTAATTGCCGCATGCAGGCATGGAATCTGTATTGGTGCATTTTTGACATTCCTCACTGGTATGGCTGTTACAAATGTAATTCTGGAGCGGTGGAGGCCAAACAATTTGCTAGCTAGAATTGTTATTTCAAGGAAAGAATAATCACACTACCAGTTAACGGTCAATGCATAACTTTAGTTTTAGACTATATAAGGACTGCAAACGATTTTAGACTATGTTGTGCACTGTCTTATACTCTCCCACACACCTCATACTCTCTAATGCATAACAGCTGCTGAAGGCAAATGCATTTGTCATGTTGCTGCCTTTTCTATGCATTCACAAATGTAACATTCAAGCTGCCATTTTTTTTTGTTCTCTGTCTCTCTCTGACACTAGGTAGAGAGAAGTTAGGTAGGCTTCCCTTTAAAAGTGAAGCCAAGCTGCTTTCTTTCTAATTTTTCTTTCCCCATGCCTCCTGACCTTCAAAGATCCAGAGTGACCATGCCAATTTGATCCATATCACTAGTGCAAGATTAGTCACAATATGGCTGTCACTTTATGTATTTGTGTATTTTAAATGTAAATTCAGGTAAGTGAACTGGTGCACAGGCATGTTTTAGCTGTGATCCAGGCCACATGGCAAGGGTGAATTAGTATAGGAACAGTTTGTTGTAACCAATTGGTCATACAGGTGGCCCTGAGAGATTTTCCTTTTTTTCTAGTCTTCATTTCTTAATTGGTGGTTGACTCCCATGTCAACAGATGTGAGGGCCTGCTGAGGCTTCCCCTGTGAAGTATGGGCATTCTTGCACATCATCCATCAAGGCTACAATTGTACACACAACTTGGCAGAGACAGTCACTTGTTCTCACCCTACACATTGCATACTGTATACTTCTTTCTCCAGTAGATGCTGACGTTGGAGACTGCCTCCCTTTCCCCAGGAGATGGGTGAGTTACTGTTGGACACTGGGACTGTGCTGTCATCTTTCCTTATCTTCTCCAGTGCTTGGAATGAGCCCCAGATCATGCAGTCCCAGATCATGTTGACCACAGTTTGAGCTTTATCCATCTTTACCACAGAGCTGACCAGGCTAAGCTGCTTTTTTGTGTTATGCTGGTGAGCTCCTGGATCTTTGTGTGACTGTACTTGATCTGTAAATTAGAGTATCTTATGGCTTCTCTTTCTCTGTCACATCATTGTTTTATGGAAGGGGCTTTTATTGTACGAGTGCTTTATTTGTACAGTAATATGTGAGGGTTATGATTTACCTAATCATGGCATGAGGTCAGAGTGAGTGGTTGGTGTTTAAGAAATGCATTTTAGTTGCACATTAGATGCTCGCCGTATTTCATTGTTGCAGTCCTGACTTGAGATTTCCGACTGTTGAAGCCCTTGGCCAGCCTGACTACCAGAGTAAGTATCTCCCTCTTCCTAAGGTTGGTGGACATTCTTTGCGACGTCAACACACTTGAGTATAAAGGGAGCCAGCTGACACCATGACATCAGTCTTTTCTTGCCGTCTGAGCATGAAGCAATGTTTCATTGCATCAGTCTGTCTGCACCAGATAGAAACCATCTAAAAGCCAAGTACCTTGTTGGGGAATTCTTCTTTTCTTGCTTTAACCCATGCCAGATAAGCTTAACAATTGTCTCCATTGTGGTAAGCAAATCCTACACCAAGACTTTAATATGTTGTGTGTCTCCTATCTAGGCCCTGATCACATCCCTAATTGCTAATTTTGTGCCCGTTTCAACTTCGGGACTATCTGGAGTAGGGCCAGAATCTTTAGCTAGGCATCTTATTTTACCATTTACATAGCATCATCTGACGGTTTCCCCCTGTCCCAAGACTGAGCTCCTTAAGTGTAAAAAGGACAAGGAAAAAAAGACCTAAGCGGATTCGGATGACAACCATTACCCCTCTGCCAGTCCCCTAAGGCTTGTTATCTCTGAGGAAGGCGAGGCTCTTTTGCATCCCCCTTATGTGACCGAGGTGGTGAAGCAGTCAGTCCAGCATATCATCAGGTCCCTTAACTTCTGCACAGGCCTTGGCTTTGTTTGTCGGTCATGTCTGGAGTCGCTCAGCAGCCCTTTGCTTCCAATGAGTGTTCTTTAACTGGCGACATTCCTTTGAGGCATCAGCCTGCATTGTTTTTTCCTTACAAAGATACTGGCGTCAGGGCTGTGGATGTACCTAGGCCCAAGGCCAGAGCTACCTCTAAGAAGGGTTCTACCTCCAGCCCCTTGCCTAGGCCTGCTGGCTCCCATGCACAAGGATATCAGCAGGACCTGGTCAGGCTAGCTGAGGACTTTATCCGCAACCCCCTTTGTAGTCCTCCCCAGGGAAAAGGAAGAGGGATCCTACCCCTGAAGTTTTCTCTGAACCTCCTGATTCAGGTGAGGATTCTGACCAAGAAAAGACTTGCCTTTGCAGAGGGAGCTTTCATTACTTTTGAAGATTCAGATTCTGAAGAAAATCTAGCTTCAGCTTCACACTTTTGGGGAAACACTCCATGCCATGTGGGAACATTTCCATTGGTTGGCACAGGGATACACTCAATCTAAAGAGGGTTTAGGAGAACTTGACCTTCCTGGAACACAAACGTTTGGCTATTCCTCCTGTATTGGAGGTGGTAGAAAATGTTTATATGTATTCTTCCCTGAATCAAGATTTTTCCTCCAGCCCTTCGAAAACCAGACACATTGTACATTGTGCTGAATTCCCATAAATACAGCTTCAAAAATCCTTCTGCTGATCCAGAGGTTGTCGCTCCAGGACCCAAGAGAGCAAAAGCCAGCTAGTCAAAAAAAAAAAAAAAGACTTTTACCTACTAACAAAAAAAAAAAAACTTGGGCCATTGATTTGGTAAAAAAGAACAAATGAAGCAAAATATATCCTCCCTAGAGGACAAGAACATTTCCAAGGAATTGTTGGACCTTTGCCATTTCAGCTCCCTGGTGGCTAGACATTACACTGCGGCTATGATGCAATGAAGGCCTGTAGCCGAGCTGCTGTATCTGGTTCTCTCATTAGAAGGCATTGTTTGGCTTATGAAACAGACAATACCAGACCATGTCAAATCCCAACCTTCTGGATGCAATCCTGGATTAGGACTTCCTCTTTGTGCCAAAAGCTGAGGCTGTGCTCAAAAATATGGAAGGTAAAGCTAAATCTATGCACAAGTTCAGCCTCCTAGTAGGAATTTTCTCACTAATCACTGGTGCTTTCCTTCTCAGTCAAAAAGCAGGCAAAGGAAACCCCAGAGGGAAAGGCCTCAAAGGCAGCATCAATCATTCGGGCCTAGACAGTGGTCCTCTGAAACCCCCAGGCAGGAGAGTTCTGGGCCACAGGGCCCTGGCAGAGAACAGCAATGACTCTTACTTTCTCCACACCTCCACCCTGTCCAGAAAAGATAGGAGGAAGACTAGGAGGAAAGCTATCCCTTAAATAGAAAATTGGTCCCTCATTACTTCAAGCAAGTGGGTTCTGAATGTTATCTCAAATGGTTAAAGGCTCACTTTCAAAGAGCCGTTAAGATACTTGAGTTACCTGGATAGTCCACAAAATTAAAGAGCAGAGGCCATTTCTCAGGTTCCCAACCTGTACTCACACGGTTCAATGGAACCAGTACCAGAACACCAAATAGGAAAAGGGGTTCTATTCCTGGTTCCCAGAAAGGAAGGCTCTTGGTGCCCTATCCTAGACCTATCCACCGTCAGTCAGTCCCTGCTGGTACCAAAATTCAGAATGTTGACTCTTCAAAAACTTCTTCCAGTGATAGCCCCTCAGACCTTAATGGTCACCCTGGACATAAAAGATGCTTACTTGCACATTCCTATAAAGGAATCTTGCAGAAGTTTTCTGCGTTTCAGAGCAGGCATCAGTCAATTTCAATTATCTGCACTGCCCTTTGGCTTGTCTACTGCTGTCAGGGTCTTCACAAAATATTTAGCTCCTGTGATTCCCTTCTGCAGAACAAGAAGGATCTATATTTACCCTGTCTAGATGACTGCCTTATTCAAGCCACAAGTCTGTCAAAGATCCTCAAGGATCTGGTCTTCACTCAGTACCACCTCACTTCCTTGGAGTTCATGTTATCGCTGAATAAGATGACTCTCTTACAGCCCACTTCTGTGATCGAGGTGGTGGAGCAGGCCTCTGTCGAGACCTGTGCGTTCTTTGAAAGTCCAGCGCAGACCCATCCACCAGGATAGGTCCCTCGAGGCTCTTCTGGATTACACCGTTCAAAGGCCTTTCTCCCTCCAGAAAAGGTAGTCTCCCTGATTCAGTATTTCCAAAACATTATGCAGAGATAAAGCCTCTCAGCCAGGGAATTCTTCAGAGCATTAGGCTACATGGCATCTTGTATCTTCATGATCCCACTGGCCAGGCTACACATTAGGAAGCTCCAGTCCCTGGAGACTGAAATTCAGCTGATCCCTTGCCTCAAGGAGGAATTTGCATGGCGGACATAGGTATGTGCCCAGAACCTGGGTCTCTCCTTCAGGTTCATCCCTCAGGGCTATAGATACTTTAGAGACAGCCTGGGGGGGCTCATTTCAAACACCTTCATTCCCAAGGCAGATGGAAAATTCAGCTCCAAGACAAGCACATAATGTAGAAAGAACTGATGGCAGTTCAAAAGAGCCTAGTAGCTTTCAAAGAAAAAGGTAAACCAGGGGTCCTGCTAGTCAAAACAGACAACACCACAGTCATGGTACATAAACAAGGAGGCACTCTCTTACACTCTTTGTTGACTAGCTATGCTGGCCTGGGAGATGGCTCACTCTTTGGGTTTGCACCTCATGCTATAGTACCTTCCAAGTGCCCAAAATACTCTAGCAGTTCACCTCAGCAGGAGCTTGATGGAACCCCATGAGTGGCATCTGCATTGGGAAACATGTCTCAGCATATCCCCAAAATGGGGATCCCCACAGATAAGAGTTCTTAAGCACCAAAGAAAATGCTCAGATAAAAAGATTCTGTTCCAGGAGCAAACTACCCATAGCTTGGAGGACAGATGCTTCCTCCTTCCTTTGGAGCCACCTTTTCCTTTATGCATTCCCCCACTTCTTCTTCCTTGGGTCCTCCTAAAAATCAGGGAAGAAGGCCCAAGGGTTATTTTGATATCCCCAGACTGGCCCAGGCAGCACTGGTATCCTCTGCTACTAAGTTTAACCAACAAAAATCTGTGGTAGTTACCTCAGAGTCGACCTTGTGACTCAGGACAAGGGGAGGTTTATGCATCCTAACCTGCAGATGCTCAGTCTGGATAATCCCCCAACATCCTCCTCTGATCATACCCTAAGCAAACAAGTTAGACCTTCTCAAGGAGACTAGAAGGCCTATTACTAGGAAATCATACTCCGGCAAATGGAAAAGTCTCCATTTGGTGCCAGCAGCAAAGCCTCAATCCTAACTCAGCCAATATCTCTGCCATTTTAGATTACCTAGCTACCCTGGTTGACAGAGGCCTATCCTTTTTGTCCATCAAAATCCACGCATCTGCCATTTTAGCCCTCATCCCTATTCTTCCTTCTATCTTTTCCTACCTCCTGCTGAAACATTTCCTTAGGAGAATGATTCACATCAGACCTCCCAGGAGACAATTCACCCTTCCATGAGACCTCAGTTTTGTTCTGGAAAAATTGACACTACTTTGACCCAGCGGCTTCTGCTGAATTAAAACTGTTAACTTGGAAAACTGCCTTTTTATTGGCTATCACCTCAGCTAGGAGGGTCTCTGAGCTGCAAGCTCTCATGGCAGTGGAACCATTTCTCATGTACTACCCAGAGTATCACTCAGAACGAATCCATCCTTTATGCCGAAGGTGGTCAGACACATCCTTGAATCAAGCTATACACTTGCGCATCTTCTTCTTCAGTCCTCAGAACCGGGGGGGGCCTTCACTCCTTGGATGTGCATAGACAGCTCAGCTACTATCTTGAGAGAACTAAATCTTTCAGAAAATTAGACAAACGGTGTCCTTTGTCATTGGCTTTGAAGAGAAACCAGTTTCCAAACAGACTATCTCCAAGTGGATTTCTCACTGCATTTCCTTTTGTTACAGCCATCATGGTAAAAAGCCACCTGAAGCTGTCAGGGCTCCCTACTACCTGGTCATCTGTGCATACTTTTATCAAGCTCTACCAATTATCAGCCTTAAAGTCTAGAGCAATATTTGTCACTGCCATCCTGCAGGGCATCCTCTCTTCCCCATAATCTTCCTTACACCCACTTAGCTTTGGGAATCCTCTGACACGTCAGTGAAACATGAAGAACATAGTACAGTTGTGTACACTTACCATAAATGTAGATGTTCAAGTGTATTCACTGTTGCAGTCTTCTTTCCCTCCCTGCTTCCCCCTTTGCCTACAGTAGTAGTCTGCTTCTATTTTCTTCACTAACCAGAGCATGCCCTGGGTGATGTTATTAGTGTTTCACTGTTGCAGTTCTGGTTACATTTGGGTTATCTGCTTGCAGTAGCCCTCAGTCGGCCTGATTATCAAAGTCTTGGGTCCTGCGTCAGTTGCTGTCTCATCTTCCATGACGTCAGGTAGTCAGGGGAATAAAGCATGCAGCCAATGCCATTACATCAGTCTTTCTTGCCGTGCAGTGCCCGAAGCAGAAGCAGTTCGCAAGTGCCGGTCAGCCAACTCCTGAAATTTTCTTTAAAGAGTTTCAGAACCAAAGTCTTCAACTAAAGCTAAGTACCCCATTGGGGAAACCTTTTCTTGCTCTAAACTGATGTCAGTAACAATCAATAATTGTATTTCTTGTGGAAAGCAAATACCTCATAAAGATTTTCATTTGTACTGTATTCCTTACCTAGGCCCTGACCACGACGTACCTCACTGTCGGGTTTGTGCCTTATTTAAACCACAACCTATTAGACGTCGGTATATTTTCGCTTCTAAATACTTTGGTACTTGGTTAAATTATCCAGATTTGTCTACCGACATTCTGAAAAAAAAAACGCAAAGATAAAGACAGACAGGCCGCCTAGGTCCAAAGCTGCCGACACCGCTTCTCCTAAGCTAGTCACCAGTTTGCTGGTACTCAATGAGGTGCTTTCGCAGCCCCTGATACCCGCTACGTAAGATTCGCAGGCCTCTACTGAGACCCATTCAGAGTCTGGTATGCCACGAGATGCTTCAACTTTGGAACCTGCGGATGTCTAGAGCCACTGTGCAGGCACTGGCATTTGGGGGTGTATTCAAGCCTACTGACTTGCATATTAAACCAATGCCATCTTCTTCTTCTAGGTCTAATACTCAAACCATACCTAGGAAACCGATGCCCAGACTGCATGGTCAGGCCTCTATGACTAAAAAACGAGTAATAATGGCTGAAGACCTTACTTTAATCAGGGGAAGCCAAGCTTCCCCCTCTGAGACCTAGGACTGAATTTGCTTGTGATACTTCTGACCAGGATTCTGAAATTTGTCTCCTGTGCTGACCAGGATTTACCCTTATCTACCTATGAGGATTCTGATGCAGAGGACTGTATTCCCTCTGCTTCTCCCCCAGAGGATTTTTCTTTTGGTAAAACCTTGCATACTCTTAGGGAACATTTTCACTGGGAAAGCCAGGATTACTCTGATTCTAAAAAGAGACTTAGATATTTCTTACTCCTGCCCCAACACAGGCCTTTAGCTATCCCTCCTGTGCTGGACATTGTTGACTGTGCCTTTTTGGAGTCTAGCTTGGCCCCTGACTCTTTACCTCCTGCTCCCAGAAAACCTAGTAGATATTACAGGGTTCCTGATTTTCATAAGTTCCTTTTTAAAAAAATCCCACTGCGGACCCTGAGACCATTTCACAGGGACCCAAGGGCATTAAGGCTACTACTGCCAAAAATCCTACCCCCTCTGATAGAGATTCCAGGGCCCTGGATAGATGGGGTAAGAAGGTGCACACCTCTGCAACCTTGGCCATCAGGGCCTTAAATTGCCAGTTTCATATGTTAAAAGTATCAGCAGCATATTACTGGATTGCTTAAACAGAAAATTATGTTGATTCCTGATTGTGCTGAAAATAAGGATTTACAAGATTTAATGCATTCTGCTGAACAGGTTGGAAAACATACTTTGCAGTGTGGTTTTTATTCACTGGAGGCATCTTGCAGGGCTGCTGTCACCAGGTCTGTACTTAGAAGGCATGCTTGGCTTAAGGAGCAGTCTTTGCCAGATCATGTTAAAACTAAATTGCTGGATGCTCCCTTAAATCAGGATCGCCTGTTTGGCAACAAAGCAGAAGTAGTTCTTAAAAAGATGGAGGAAAAAGCTAAATCTATGCAAACTGTTAAAGATTTCTTACAATTGCAGCCTCCTAGATTTAGTAGGCATTGGCCCTCAAAAAATTGGTCCTTTCCTGCCTCTTCCAGGCCTTCTCAGTTCAAACCCAGAACCAGTAGAACACCCAGGCTTCAGTCCCAGGGTACGCACAGGACTAAGCAGTGGGGGGCTCCCATTTCCAAATCCGGGAGTAGTAAGACTCCCCCCTATGGAAGCTGTCTCAATGACACCTTTAAAACTTCCAAGCACTTCTCAACTGACTGTGCCTTTTGGGGGAAAGATTGCTCTGCAAGCAAAAACTGGGAAGTCATTACCCAGGACTAATGGGTTTTAAACATAGTTTCCCAAGGATACAGATTTCAATTCCATACATTACCAACCCCAAATGGTTGGCCAGATCTACCCCCAAATCAGTGGGCAGAGGCTCAAAAGCAAGTACGCTCTCTTTTAAGATTAAAGGCTATTCGGACTGTACCAGAAGAAAAGGGACAAGGTTTCTACTCAAGACTTTTCCTGGTACCCAGAAAAGACAACTCATGGCAGCCTATCCTTGACCTATCTATCCTAAACACCTTTTTGGTGATTCCAAAATTCAAGATGCTAACTCTTCACCAGTTGCTTCCCATGATAGGCAAAGATGCCTGGTTGGCAACACTGGATTTAAAGGAAGCCGACTTGCACATCCCAATCAGGGAATCTTGCAGAAAATACCTATGCTTCAAAGCAGGCTGCATGCACCATCAGTTCTCTGCACTGCCCTTTGGCTTATCTACTGTGCCCAGGGTATTCACAAAGTGCCTAGCTCCAGTCATTGCATTTTGCAGGCAAAGAAATATTCAAATATACTCGTACCTGGACGATTGTCAAAGCCAGGACATACTTTTGAATCATCTGGCATTTGTACAAAAGGTGTTAACTTGTCTGGGGTACACCATAAACGAAAAGAAATCACATCTGGTACCCTGTTTGCCCCCCACCAGAACTACCAATTGGACAAATTCTGCACAAGGACTCCCACAAACAAGCTTGGAAAGCGGATGCTCTGTCCTTCAGCTGGAAAAATCTGTTTATGCCTTTCCTCCTCTGCCTCTCCTCGCCAAAGTGCTACTAAAGATCAAACAGGACAAACCGAGGATGATACTGATTGCACCAGACTGGCCATGCCAACACTGGTAACCCCCTCTTGCGCAGTGTGTCACAGCTGACCGCATGGCACCTACCTCAGACCCCTGTCCTGCTGTCTCAGCAGGAGAGCCAGATTCTGCACCCCCAGCTTCAAACCCTGAACCTGGCAGCCTGGCTAATTACCTAATCTCTCCATTACCATCCCTCAGTAAACAAGTGTTGGATGTCATTTTGGAGGCAATTAGTACTAGAAAATCCTACGCTGAAAAATGAAAAAGATTCTGTGCCTGGAACCAAACTCAAGAGATGGTCACAACAGCGCCCAATTTACCTCCGATTCTTCAATACTTAACTGAGATGCTTCACAAGGGCCTTTTCTTTTCCTCCAAAATTCATGCCTCAGCCATTTCAGCTCATTACAACACAAAACCCACCCCTCTTTTCTCACCCACTGCTCAAGCAGTTCCTCAGAGGGGCCAAAAACTTAAGACCACCCAGGAGAGCCCCAACTCCAGCCTGGCACTTTAAGTTTGTATTGGAAAAACTCACTCTTACTCCTTTTGAGCCAGCTGCAACTACAAAGATGTCCTTCATGGATGCATCTGCAGTCATAACAACTGGGTTGTCCTGTCGTCAGGCAGCCCTTCAGTCGGCCGGATTCCAAAGTCCGGGTCCGGCTGATGTCGCACTTCACCCGACGTCATCTCTGTTGGTCTTCGGGTATAAAGGCATCAGCCGACGCCATTTTCCTCAGTCTTTCTTGCCGCGTGGCGAAGCAGAAGCTGTTCGCAAGTGCGGTCGGTCGGATCCAGAGATTACTTCTACCGAATACTACTTCAAGACTTCTAAAGCTAAGTACCCGTTGGGGACTCTTTCTTGCCTCAGCCGATGTCAGAAAAGTTAATAATTGTTTAACCTGTGGGAAACAAATACCTCATAAAGATTTCCACTCTTATTGTCTGCCTTGTTTAGGCCCAGCCCACGTAGCAGCCTGTTCGCCTGTGCTTCATTCAACCCGACGCTTAGGCGTCGGTCGGAGTTTGCTGAACAGTTTTTCGGTTCTGATTTTGCATATATTATGCCGTCGGATCCTCCGACTACCCAATCTGCTAAAAAACGCAAAGATAAAGACCGACACTCGCGGTCCGCGGTTTCGGCCCAAACCATGGTTAAGCAAACCGCGAGTGTCTCGGTTTCGGCAAACCGAAAACTGATCAAAGTACAGCTGAATCTATCACTACCACTGAGGCCCCTGCTACTTCTTGAATCGGCCTCAGAAATTTTATCCACTACGGTGGTTGCCACTGACTTATCAGACACCATTCCCTTGGATGTCTCTACCCCAGCACGTGGTGCTGCTAGGCCTCCAGCAGCCATGTCCATTAAGGCCTTTGCCAGGGCTAAAGCAGCCAAAACTACTAAAACAGTGCCTGTTAAACCCCCTACAACCAGGCCCTCTTCTAGTTCATAAATGCTTACTCTGGCAGAAGATTTAATTTAATTAATTAGGGGATCTCAATCTCACCCAGACAGGGCCTCTCAGCCCCCAGAGAAGAGACCTAGGGCAGAGCCCCGAGCCTGTGTCCTCTGATGATTCTGCCGATGAATCAGACATAACAGACCAGCCAGAGGCTCCTTTCTCCAATTATGAAGACTCAGATGCTGAAGAATCCATTCCAGCTGCTTCCCCACCAGAAGAATTCTCCTTTGGGGAAACCTTACGTGCCATGCGAGAGCAGTTCCAATGGCAGCAGCAGGATTTCTCAGACTCCAGAAAAAGACTTAGGACCTTTCTGCACCTTCCACAGCACAGGCCCTTAGCTATACCTCCTGTCCTCTCTGTGGTGGACGATGCCTTCAATGATGTCTGCTCTGCACCAGATTCTTTACCTCCAGCCCCTGCCAAACCAGACAGATTTTACAGGGTACCAGACACTCATCACCACCTTTACAAGGCCCCACTTGCAGACCCCGAAACTATATCCCAGGGTCCCAGGGCAGTAGCCTCGACCACAGCTAAAAACCCTATTCCTTCTGAAAGGGAAGCCTGGTCATTAGACAGATGGGGCAAAAAAAAAAAAAAAAGTCTACACCTCAGCTACTCTCTCAGCTAGAGCTTTAAACTGTCAGTTTCACATGATACAATACCAAGAGTTTATGCTTGATCAGTTAACAAAAAAGCTATCCTCTGATGACTCTATTGATAAGAAATATGTATTAGAAATGGTAAATAACATACAACAGGTTAGTAACCATTCCTTAAAATGTGGCTATGATGCACTGGAGGCTTCATTTAGATCAGCCATGACTGGCACAGTGATAAGAAGACATGCATGGCTAAAGGAACAAGCCTTACCGGATCATGTTAAAGCTAAGTTATTAGATGCTCCTATGGATAAGACCAGCTTGTTTGGTACACCTGCCCAGCAGGTAATGAAGAAAATGGAAGAAAAGGCAAAATCTGTTCAAACGGTTAAAGATTTCTTGCAGGTTCAACCCCAAGGTTTAGCAGGAACTGGCCTGCCAAAATTGGTCCTTTCCTGACTCCACAAGATCCCAAAGGGGCAGGAATAGACGTTCCAGAGGCAGAAACCAATCCAGAGGAGGTGCCTACAGAGGACGACAGTGGCAAGGTAACAACAGAGGCACAGACACAACCACTGCCACTACAACAACACAACCACAGTGACTTACCTCTAAATCCGCCTACCAGGGAACAAATAGCAGCTCCATTAGGCGGCAAATTAACCTTATTTTCGAAGAACTGGCACTATATCACAAAAGACAAGTGGATTTTACAAACCATAGATCAAGGTTACCGGTTCCACTTCCACACTTTACCAGTCAAAAGAGGAATGCCAAATCTACCTCCAAATCAAAAAACAGAGGCTCTACAACAGATAATGCAATTAGCAAACATGAGAGCTGTGGAAAGAGTGCCAACAACAGAACAAGGAAAGGGATTCTACTCCAGACTATTCCTAGTTCCAAGAAAGGAAAAAAGTTGGAGACCTATTCTCGACCTGTCCACCTTAAATACATACATCATTGTCCCAAAATTCAAAATGCTGACCCTACAGCAACTTCTTCCCATGCTGGGCAAGGAGTGTTGGCTGGTAACTCTAGATCTCAAGGAGGCATACCTGCACGTCCCCATTCGACCAATCTGCAGAAGATACCTCAGATTTCTTGCAGGATCAGAGCATTATCAATTCTCAGCATTGCCCTTTGGCTTATCTACTGCCCAGAGTATTCACAAAATGCCTGGCATCAGTAATCGCCCACTGCAGGCTACAGGGAATTCAAATTTACCCATACCTGGACGACTGCCTGCTACAAGGGGACAACAAAAGCAAGCTGACAACAGATTTACAAAGGGTCATTCACTTGCTACAAGCACTGGGATACACAGTCAATTTACAAAAATCAAGGCTGATACCATCCCAAACAAGGACATTCTTGGGCGCTGAATTGGACATAGTAAGACAAATGGCAATCCTAAATGCAGAAAATCAAAAAGAACTCCCTCTTTACTTCTTGGCTCTAACAAAACAGAACAAGTTAACAGCAAGAAAAGTACTGCAGGCCTTGGGCTTCATGGCATCATGCATAATCTTGGTCCCACTTGCCAGACTACATATGAGAAAACTACAGTGGTACCTAAAGAATTTATGGTCCCAACACAGGCACAGCCTAGAAACAGAAATCCCACTAATTCCATGCTTAAAACAGGAGTTCCTATGGTGGGCTCAAGCATGCCAGTCAAACCCAGGTCTACCCTTTCGCAGATGTCAAGCAAACCAGACCATCACAACAGACGCTTCAGACCTAGGATGGGGGGCCCACATGCTGGACAAATGCGTGTAAGGATTGTGGACGCAGGATCAACTTCACCTGCACATCAACCTAAAAGAAATGCTGGCAGTAAAACTGGCAATCCAAAAGTTCAGACCATTTCTCAAAGAGGGCCAGTTGATGATAAGGACAGACAACACCACAGTCATGTGGTACATCAACAAACAGGGAGGCACTCATTCATACCCCCTATGCAGAATGACTTTGGAGCTGTGGAACCTGGCACTCAGCTACAACATCCAGTTACAGGCAATATTTGTACCGGGAAAGGAGAATACTCTAGCAGACATATTAAGCAGAACCACATCGGATGCCCACGAATGGATGCTACACCCGGACATCTTCAAGACCATCTCAAAGAAATGGGGAATGCCTCAGATAGATCTATTCGCTTCCCCTCTCAATCACCAGCTCAAAAAATTCTGCACAAGGACATTCCACCCACTGGCATGGGAAGTGGATTCACTCTCCTTCAGCTGGAAAGGCCTAACAGCATATGCATTCCCACCTCTTCCCTTGATACACAAGGTATTACTAAAAATCAAGGAAGAACGTCCAAGGATAATCCTGATAGCTCCAAACTGGCCAAGACAACACTGGTACCCACTGCTGAGGAGCATGTCTCGGAACAATATGTGGCCAATACCCCTGATGCCTTTGATGTTAACTCAGAACAACTACAGCAGCATGCATCCAAACCTAAGAACGTTGCAACTGACTGCATGGAACATCACATAGCAGCAGCTAATCCAGAACTTTCCCAAAGAGTTAAAGATATTATTCTTGAAGCCCAGACCTTCAACAAGAAGGAACTATGCAGGAAAATGGAAAAGGTTTGTCATTTGGAGTACTGAAAGAGGAAAAGATGTGTCAAACATAGATATGCCTAACATTTTGGAGTATTTGGCAGAACTTCTACATACAGGCCTGTCCTACTCCTCCATCAAGATACATGCATCAGCTATATCAGCAGAATACAGCTTTGATCCACATGTCTTTTCACATCCTTTACTCAGGCAGTTCCTCAGAGGAATCAAGAATGTAAAACCTCCAAGGAAACCACCATTGCCAGCTTGGGACTTGAACTTTGTGCTAGAAAAGTTGACACTATCACCTTTTGAACCAGCAGCAACAGCAGACCTACAGCATCTATCGTGGAAAACTGCTTTCCTACTGGCAATAACCTCATCCAGGAGGGTTTCTGAACTTCAGGCCCTAATGGCAGTACAGCCCTTCCTAATCTTCCACCAAGATAGAGTGTCCATGAGGACTAATCCTACATTTATGCCTAAGGTGGTATCCAGAGCGTCTTTAAACCAGGCAATCCACCTACCTACCTTCTTTCCCAACCCACAAAACAGAGGGGAAAGAATACTGCATACCTTGGATGTACATAGACAGCTACGCTACTACCTGGACAGAACAAAAAGTAGCAGAAAAACTGACCAGCTTTTTGTAGCCTATGCAACAGGAAGGGAAGGAAAAGCTATTTCCAAACAGACAATCTCCAAATGGATAGGAAATTGCATACGATTCTGTTACTCCTTCCATGGAAAACCAATTCCACAGAACATAAGACCTCATTCTACAAGGGCAACAGCCACTACCACAGCCTTCTTACGAGGAGTGGCAACCAAAGACATTATTGAGGCGGCTACTTGGACCTCCGTGCATACATTTGCCAAGCATTATAATTTGCCTCTATATTCCCGAGCAGGGTTTGCCACTGCTGTACTGCAAGGGATCCTAAACACACCATAATCTAGTTTTTCCTCCTCCCCTAGTTGGCTATGGTATTCTACCCAGTTGTTATGACTGCAGATGCATCCATGAAGGACATAGTACAGTTTTGTACCTACCATAAATGTAGATGTCCGAACTGGATAGCATCTGCAGTCAGGATTACCCTCCCTCCTTCCCCTCTGTGGTACTCCTAGGGTGTTTACCCTCCTAATAGCTAGCTGGTGGGGAGTCTTTTATGGTGTATTTGTTTGTATATATGTACATACATGCTTATTTTTGTGTTTACCTCTATCTTTTTGGAAACATTGGCATTTATCCAAATTTTAGCCTTCAAGAGGGCAACTGGCATCTGGGGCAAGAAACACTGAGGAAAATGGCGTCGGCTGATGCCTTTATACCTGAAGACCAACAGAGATGACGTCGGGTGAAGTGTGACATCAGCCGAAGCCGGACCCGGACTTTGGAATCCGGCCGACTGAAGGGCTGCCTGACGACTGGACAACCCAGTTGTTATGACTGCAGATGCTATCCAGTTCGGACATCTACATTTATGGTAGGTACAAAACTGTACTTTCTAATTCCTTTCTTGGAAAACAGCTTTCCTTTTAGCAGTCACTTCAGCAAGAAGGGTATCCGAATTACAGGCCCTTATGGCAGTGGAGCCTTTCATCATCGTGCAGACAGGATGTCCCTCAGGACCAACCTCTCTCTCATGCCCAAGGAGGTATCCAGTGTGGGTCTTAATCAGTCCATTTATTTGCCAACCTTCTTTTCTAATCCACAGAACAAAGGGGAACGGATACTGCACTCCTTAGATGTGCACAGACACTAAACCTCAAAGAAAATCTGAACAACTGCTGGTGGCATTTGCTGCAGGGGCAGAGGGGAAGGCTATTTCAAACTAAACCATTTCTAAATGGATAGGCCGTTGCATTCATTTCTGCTATAAGCACCATGGAAAACCTATTCCACAGGGGATTAGACCCCATTCAACCAGGGCTGCATCTACCTCTACAGCGTTTCTCAGAGGTGTCCCCTACCAGAGACATGCTAGACGCTGCTACCTGGAGTTCTGTACATACTTTCACCAAGCATTACCATTTGCCAATTTTCTCTAAATCCAGAGCTGGCTTTGCCACTGCAGTCTTGCAGGGCCTTGTAGCTAGTCCTAATGCTATCTAAATTCCTCCTCCCATCCTTAGCTTTGGGAATCTACCCAAATGTGATGACTGCAACATTGAAACACGAAGAACATAGTACAGTTGTGTACACTTACCATAAATGTAGATGTTCGAGTGTATTCACTGTTGCAGTCCTGGTTACCCTCCCTCCAGCCCCCCTGACTTCCTTTGGCTATACCTCTATTCTCCTGTACTATACTTAAAAGCTTTTTGGTGTATTTGCTTTTTTGTTAGAGGTATAACCTTGTGTGTGTGTGTGTGTGTGTGTGTGTGTATGTGTATATGTATGTATATGTATGTATATGTATATATATATATATATATATATATATATATAGATATATATAGATATATATATATATATATATATATATATGTATATATATAGATAGATAGATAGATATAAAATTGCTTCTCATTAAGGGGGACACCTGACATCTGGGGCAAGACAAACTGATGCAATGGCGTCGGCTACATGCTTTATACCCTGAGTACCTGAAGTCATGGAAGATGAGATATCAACCAACGTACGACCCAATACTTTGATAATCAGGCCGACTGAGGGCTACTGCAAGTATATAACCCAAATGTTACCAGGACTGCAACAGTGAATACACTGTAACATCTACATTTATGGTAAGTGTACATGACTGTACTTTTCTCCTTGCAGGACCTGTTTTCTGCCTTAGACCCCTTGCTTTATGGTTCATTCTGGGGGGCTCGTACCTAAAAAAATGTCATGGTGTTGGTTGGCTCCGTTTATACCTAAGCGTACTGATGTCTGATAGGACATCTGACAGCCTTAGGAGGAGGGAGATTTTTACTCTAGTAAACTGGCCAGCCGAGGGCTTCCACAGCAGGAAGTTCCAAAAGTCAGGACTGCAGCAGTGAATCCACTCTAACATCTGCATTTATGGTAAGTGTACACAACTGTACTTCTCTTTTCTGGCCATATTTTTAACTGGAACAGTAACATTTTGCTGTTTTAGACCCAAGAAGGAACATCTGAGATTTTGATTTTTAAAGGTGGGTCTCTGAAAACCTTGAGGTTAACAATGAACTACGGTACATGATTGCAAGATATAATGCACGATCAAGACTCCTAGAACTGTGAATGTCAGTTGTAAATGTGACATTAACTAGAGATTTATAGTTGTGCTTGAAAATTAAAGGAGAAGAAACAAAGATACAGTACACTAGAACAAAATGGTATCAACATTAAAGAGCCAACAGATATAGTCAATACTGTGACATACAGATTTGGAACAAATTTAAAGTCACAGAAATGGACTGCAGACATTTTTCTTCCCAACAGCACATTTCCACCTGAATTGGTTCTGAGACTATCATCTTTGCCCTTGGTAAGATATATCAGGAAGTCTAACTTGTGCAATCAGAAATAGCCTAGTATACCCCCTTACAAATGCTGTTAGAGTATTAAAACCTGACCATGTCCTTGAAATCTGGAAGTGGACTGTTGCAGTCACCAAGGGAGGCCCTTCAGCAGACCCCAGTAATTAGACCAATCTGCCTCACAAGCACATTTTGCAAGTTGGTGGAAATGGATGTCATGGAACTTAGAAATGGGGAGATTTTCTTCCCCATGACTTAAGAGTGTTTTTTTTTTTTTTTTAGAGGTAGATGTTATATGCTTAGCCTCCTAGACTGTGACTGCTACCCATTGTGAAGGTTTATCTGTCCACGCAGCTTAACTAGCTTTTTCCATATAAGTATTTGACTCTATACCCCCATGAAGGAACCATAGTTAAACCTATGACTCTGTTCTGTATCATATGAGCGAATGTTAATGTCAAATGCTCTAAAGAGCGAAAATGACAGAACTCTTAAGTGCTTCTTGTGGGATCGCAGTGCAGTGAATATCTGAATATTTGCCCTTTCCTCACAGTAGTGTGATCTCCGAGTTGGAATATATTTAGTGTGTGGGGGGGTGCAGCCCCCCCACAATTAGTTTGAGGTCCGGTATTTTCACTCTTTAGAGCGTTCATTATTCTTAACTTTGCTCATATGATATAGACCAGAGTCCCTCAAGGCTATATCCTGTGGCAAATCCTTTTTAAAATATTTTTCTGTAATGTGAGCATTGACTTCAGTGTCTGTCTTATCAAATGTACATATTTAGATGACTTGCTTATCTTTTGCAGAGTCTTTTTCAAAGTGTCAGGAATCTCTCTCTGTCTTAGGTGAGAGATTTCTTATACAAGCTGCAGTTCCAAGAGCCCATTCAAGTATTTCTTTACTCCTTATGGGTTTGTGCTTCTGGGATGTCAGACACCACAGTTCAGAGTTTTATTTTCCACAGAAAAGTATAATTTTATATCTACATATATTTCTAGGGTTTTCCACTCAGACTTCAGTCACAGTGAGGGATTACCTCAGGATTTTGGGTTTCATGACTTCTGTAATTCTCATGATAGCCCTAGCAAGGTGCCACATGAGAAAGATACACAAGTATCTGCAGTCTCCTTGGTTCTGGTACCAAAACTGCTTATTTCAGATCCCAGTGCTGTGGGTTTGTCAGAAGGGAAATCACTTGGTGGAGACTACAGCTCTCCTTAAATCCATGTATCTCCTTCTCCCTTACTATTCCAAAGCAATCAGTCATCACAGATGCCTTGGACTTTTGTTTGTGGAGTAATTTCAGGAGGGATAAAAGTGCAAGATGTTTGGGGAAATCAAAGAAATTCAAGCACATAAATATAAAACAGATGCTTGCCCTAGTCAAGGCACACACAACTCTAAACCATCTTTGGTCCACTGGACCTCTAAGTGTTGCAGGCAATGCCACAGACATGGTACATTAGCAAATGAGGGGGGCAGATTGTACCCTCTCTGCGGACTAACCAGGTTAGCTTGGGGGTTTACTATCATAAGTGCGAACGGCACTCCTGCGACTGTCATATATTCGAACATGGAAGGTCGTAATCGGTAATGTCGAAGGCAAAATAATCAATCTAGGAATGGTTTAACATGGGTCGAGGTAGGTGTTCATTATTATTCCAAACTACAAACATGTCCCTACCTCACCCATGTTAAAACCATTCCTAGATTGATTATTTTGTCTCATTACACACCCACCTTCCATGTTCGAATATGTGACAGTCGCAGGAGTGCCGTTCGCACTTATGATAGTAAACCTAGCTTGGGATATAGCTTTACAGCACAGTCTCCCTGTATAGGCATCCTACATTCCCTTAGAGCAAAATTCTGTGGCAGACAGGGCAAGCATAGACCCTGACAAATGGAAATTAGATTGGGGGGGTCTTTCAAGTTTTGATCCATCTGAGAAGAGTTCCTTGTGTAGCCTCCTCTCTGAATAATCAACTGGTAAGCTTCTGCTGTAGGACTCCAAACAAGATGGCCTGGAAGACAGATGCCTTTTCTTTTCCTTGGACAGGAATGTTCTTGTATGTTTTGCCAACCAGTAATCAAGGAGCCTCAGTCCTCACCACTGGCACCTCTGGGGAGACGTTCACTGGGAGTATGATAGATACACACACGTTATTTCCAGATGCAGCTCTCTGTGTACAGTGGATTTTCCCTTAAGAGCACACAGAGACCACAGTCAGTTCAGGCTGGTTTCTCCCTCTTCCTCTAGATCAACAATAAGACTTCCCACTGGCACAGCTATAGAATTGAGATCTCAGCTGAGTGACCAAGCCAAGACTTCCAGCACCCTCTCTGTCCAACCAGTGCTTCATGTCTCTGCCCAAGGAGTTGGCACACACACTTTGTGAGGTTTGATATACACACACACACAACCCTGGGAAAGGTTTGCACAGGTTTACTAGCTATGCCTCCCTCTGCCCAGACACTAAGGTAGTTTTCACTGCCCACCAGTCACTCCTGCCGCTACTGTAAGGCTCTTTGAAGGGTACCCAATTTACTGAATTATATTAATAAGTATATTAGAGGGTCAGCCCAGGTTGGAAGGTTTGGAGACAAAGCCAGAGAAGCACGATTATGTTGGTTTGGACATGTGCTGAGGAGGGATGCTGAGTATATTGGGAAAAAGATGCTAAGGATGAAGCTACAGGTAAAAGGAAAAGGGGAAGTTCTACGATGAGGTTTATGGATGTGGTGAGAGAGGACGTGCAGGTGGTTGGTGTGACAGAGCAAGATGCAGAGGACAGGAAGAAATGGAAACAGGTGATCTGCTGTGGTGACCCCTAATGGGAACAGCCGGAAAAAGATGATGATAATGATGATTAATACAAATGGTAGTTTGACCAAGAGCAAGGCTATTTAGGAGTGGCCCACACAGTGTCACCAGATAAATATGCAAGTACAAGAACTTGAATATCTCTACAAAGATCAGCCACAATGAAAGGTTTAAATACATTTAATAATAAAAGAAGACAGTACTAAATATATCTTCACAGTGACAGGAAATATTTAAAACAGCATTGCACGACAGTCTCAAAGAGAAATACCTAAACTAAGCTTCACTATATTCCTAACTATAAGAGAATTATACTATTCCCTAGTAACTTTCTATTAGAGCAAGGCAGATGTGGTGAATGGTTCTTGTTGATGTCAGGTCCAAGACAAAATACAGAATGCCCTGTCTCACTAAGACTTCTCAAAATGATATCTAAAATATTACTGTTGGGATAGCTTGCAGAATGACATCACTTTTTGTCATCTGACTTGTAGTTCGTAGACAAAGCAACCATTGATGGCAGCTGGTCGCATTTAGCATCTACCTATAAAAATACATAGATGAGGGCTTTTGCTCAGCTCTTTGGCAGATGCTGGAAGTCTTAAAACAATTGCATTTCTTCATGTTTTCATGACTAGTAATTAGTTCACCCTAAAGATAATACAGAAAGCTCCCAGACTGTCTCTAGCTGCATTGAAACCTGTAACTTTATGACCTAGCTTAATAAGTTATTTAATTTCAGATATTTTTCTAAAGGTTGCTGGACTGAGGTTAACCCTCCAGTTTCCTCTGTTAACATGTTATGTTTAAACAGTTACAATAGGGCATGTACATTTTTGTTCTCTTCTAGTAGGGCACACAAGGGATACATTTTAACACAGCACTTTACACACACATTTTCAACACAAACATCTGTACAGAGCAGCTTGATATATACACGACATGCAGTTCTAATACATTGGTAGCAAGCATCTTGTATAAATTAGTTTGGCATTCAAAAAATGACATAATTATTTACATAATTCCAGCTAGCTGTGCTGGCAGCATCTCCTTTTACCACATGCTTTTCCACTCTTTCTCCCAGTACCCAGGGTACCTCTGAAGATTCAGAAGGAATCCATAACGATCACTGTGGATGAATCCCTTCTAGTCCAGACAACTGTGGTTCTTCCTCCTTTTGTAAGTGGCCAGGGGCAATTACCTCAAACTTCCTCACACTGGATCTGACAGAGTAACAGAGGTGTTTGATACACCCTGGCACCAATCAACTTCAGCTGATTGTATGAATGGTAGTGTCTTAATTCCCTTTAGGCATCTATTTTTGCTGAGGGTGTGCAGCAGGTACTAATGGTGCCAAGAAAGCCTGCTTATAGAAAATGATATATTAACAAATGTAAAAGTTTTCTGTTTGGTGCCAACAATATAACCATCACCCATTCAGGGCTAGTTGTTCAATGTTTGTAGGAGTCACTATCTTATGGCATTTCGTATTCCTCTGTCAAGGTTCATTTATCAGCCATTTCAGCATGTTTTCCCATGGACCCTCCTCTTTTAATGCATTCTCATGTCAAAATATTTTTGAAAGGAGTTTTTGTATAAGAGGCCTGCAAGTAAAACTGTCCCCTCCTTGGGATCTTAATTTTGTGTTAAAGAAGCTAACGCTTGCGCCGTTTGAACCAGCTAACTTGGATGACGTGAGGTTCTTAACATGAAATACAGTTTTGCTAATTGGTCTGACCTCTGCAAGAAGTGTATCTAAGTTGAAAGCTCTTAAGTTGAGTTAACCCTTTATTATTTTCCACAGGGACAGGGATTGATAACTCCAAAACTAATCTTCCTTTTGTGCCTAAAGGGGTATTCGAGTTTACTTTAAGCCAAACTATCCATTTAGCTGTTTTCTTTTCTGAACCCAAAAATAAAAGTGAAAGGTTACTTCATACCTTGGATATCCACAAACAACTCTGGTACTGTCATGGCAGAACTAAATCGTTCTGATCTTTGGATCAGTTCATTTCTTGTGAAGGTAGAAAGGGACAATTTTTGCCAAAGCAGAATATTTCCAAATGGATGTTTAAGGCTATTGCCTTTGGTTGTACTCACCACAGCAAAACTATTACAGGCATGGTTAGGACCCATTCTACTTTGGTCTTGATGACTTCTATGGCCTTTTGGAAAGAGTTGGATTTTAGAAGTGTTCTAGAAGCTGCAACTTGGTTCACAGTGCATACTTTTACAAGGCACTATATAAGCTTTATTCCTTCAATAAGGTCTAGATCAGGCTTTGAAAGGACCATTCTGCAGGGGCTCTTGGATTCTTTTTCCCCCTTTCAGATGTGGTAATCTAGGGTAATCTAATCGTATAGCTAAGGCTACTGCAGCCGTGATCAACATGATAAACATAGTACATTTGTGTAAGCAAACTTACCATAACAGCAGATGTTCAAATGATCACTGCTGCGGCAGCCACTCCCACCTTGTTTTTTGGGTGGTTGTTTATGCCAGGGTGTAGTTTGTTTTTTGTTGTTAGAATTGTCCTTTCAGGGCTCATCCTCCTTCTGTCTGTTTGCAGGAAAGCTGTGATGGGCTTGGTGCCCAAACTCATCTTTTAGTTAGCTCAGGTGCCACACAGTTTGGGCACATAGAAGGTGCTCTAAAGCTTTGGAAGCTGATTGGCTGTTATATCCTTGACATGATATAACCCATATAGCTAAGGCTGTTGTAGCAGTGATCATTTGAACATCTGTTATGGTAAGTTTACTTGCATAACTATTACTTTCCTTACTAAGGCAACAAAAATATGTGGAATTCATAACCGTTCTTTCAGTAATTATGTAACTGTGTGTATTAGAAAAAAAATATCTGTACTCACACACACAAACTTGTACCACTACCACCACTTGGCAGATTTCCATTTGAAATGGAACTCTTTTTCCAAAACAAAGTTGTTCAGATGACAGAAATCTGGTTTCTTTTACTACTGTTTCGTGGTGGGGTTCATGTCATCCAAATAAATTTGCATGCCATCTTCAGTGTTCTGCTTAGAGCGTACCCACGACCACAAATACTGTCCATTTGCCAGGCCTTTGTACCCAAGACCCTTACAAGTAGGCTTTACTTCGTAGCCATTTACTTGGAAAACCAGTGCTTAACATTATTAGCAAAGAGTGCGATGGAGGGATCCACGGGGACCAAGGTCGAGTCTGTCACTAAGCGGAAGGCCAAAAAGCCAAGGCCTGAAGCTGCTGCTACTACACCTCTGAATTCATATGAATGTCTCTCCTGAGGCAGATGAGAGCCTAAAGATAGGGACGGATTCTGGTTCAGGATCATAGGCCAAGCCCAATATTGAGGCCGCCTTCCATCTGACCACTGGCACATCCTCAGAGGCTGAGCAGGCATCTATCCAAAATGTACAGTGGGAACCAAGGATAATAACCAAAATGCCTAAAAGGATACCGCATCAGGAAGTTCATTCAGATATTGAGAATAGGCCTATGTCTAGCCCTCTGACACTATATAGGGCAGACCTATATCAAAAGAAGCAAAAAAACAAAACATCTGTCCCCTCCAAAGGAACCTCATAGTGACAGGGAACAGTTCACCCAAGGTCTTTTCAAGGACCTTATGGCCCTTAAGCCCTCCTTGGGGGTTTCAATCCTACACCAGCATGCACAGTATCTCCACAAAGAAAAGAGTCTGAGAAGAGGTTCCTTCAGACGAAGAGGCCTCCTTAGAAGAGGAACCTCTGGCCTACTCCCCACATATTCCTTCCTCTCCAGATTATACTTCCCTGGAGGATGATTCCATTGGAACGGAGTCACCCATGAAAAAACTCTCCTTTGGTGAGACCTTGGTTAAAATGAGAAAACATTTAAAAATGGGATAACACTCTGGTATCTGAAGTACAAAAAAAAGGTGCTATGACCTACTGCAGGGAGAATCACCCAGCACATTTTTGTCTCTCGAGTGCCTAAATTCCAGAGGAATTAACCAGCAAAGCCTGCATCTGACATTGTAAATCTTCATTCATTCCTTACTAATGAGAACTCTGTTCCGTCCTCGGAACCAACTCTGCCAACACAAGCCAAAAAGCTCTCTAGTTAAGTCATAGCCATAGTGCCCCTCTCCTCATCTCTTCAGATCTTTTTTGCTGTGTACTTCTCAAGACATGCCAAGCCAGCTCTCAAAGTAGTGAATTATTTCTTTGATATCTCTTGACTAAATAGTGTCTAGTTTTCCTAATTTTACTCTCTCTCTTTTTTTTTTACCCTTGCGATAATTGCTTTACCATTGTTGGTATTTCCCCCTCCTCCCCCTTCTTTCTGTCTCTCCTTTTCTTTATTTAAAAAAAAAAAAAAAAAAAGGGATCATTTCTTTCAGCCTGTGTGTGTGATTACCTTAAGAGTGTATTGGAATTTGTCTTGTTTAGTCTAGATTGCTTATTCAGGATTGTGACTATTCCTTTTAAAATATGTCTGACAAAAAAAGAATGACCGGATTCAAGCAGTGTAACAAATGTGGGCAATAGTTGCCCAACTCTGATGGGCATCTTTCGTGTATCTACTGTCTTGGGGTTCCTCATCTTCATGTTCAACCGCCGTGTGACCTTTGTAAGAATTTTAGCTCTTGCACTTGACAGAGCATAAAAATAAATTGATCCTGAAGGGATTACTAAAAACTTCTTTTTTGGAGGCCCTTTCTGAGGCGGAGGTCTCAACACCTCCGAGAAAAGAAAGCAAAAAGAGAAATCATTTGGATGTCCTTCAAGGATGCATCTGCAGTCCTAACATATGGGTTGTCCTGCCTCAGGCAGCCCTTCGGTCGGCCGGATTCCAAAGTCTGGGTCTGGCCTCGGCTGATGTCGCACTTCACCCGACGTCATAGCTGCTGTTTATAGGGTATAAAGGCATCAGCCGACGCCATTTTCCTCAGTCTTTCTTGCCGCGCGGTGCCCGAAGCAGAAGCTGTTCGCAAGTGCCGGTCTGTCAGATCCAGAGATTTCTACTACCGAAGACTTCTAAAGCTGGCACCCCGTTGGGGACTCTTTCTTGCCTCAGCCGATGTCAGACAAAGTAAATAATTGTTTAACTTGTGGGAAACAAATACCTCATAAGGATTTCCACTCTTACTGCCTTCCTTGCTTAGGCCCAGACCACGGCGTATCAGCTTGTCTAGCCTGTGCTTCCTTGAACCGACGGACACTTAGACGCCGGTCGGAGTTTGCAGAGGAGTTTTGGTCCCGCTTTTGCATACAAAATGCCGCCGGAGACTCCGACTACTCATTTAGCTAAAAGCGCAAGGAAAAGAACCGACCCGCGGTTTCGCTGAAACCACGGTTAGGCCAACGCGAGTGTCTCGGTTTCAGCTGAAACCGATCCGTTCTTCCTTCGGCCGAAAGCATGCCTCCGATAACTGAGGCCTCACAGAGCATGGCTGAATCTGCTACTGAATTTACTGCTACAGAAGCAGGCACCCAGGATTTGTCAGACACTATTCCTTTAGACATATCTACCCCTGCACGTGGGCTGCTAAACCCCTGCTTCTATGTCTATCAAGGCTTTTGCCAGGGCTAAAGCAGCTAAATCTTCTAAGGCCTTACCTGCTAAAACTCCTTCACATAGGCCTACCTCTAGTTCCCAAATGCTCAGCCTGGCTGGGGATCTCATTTCTTTGATCAGGATCCCAACCTCACCCAGACAGGGCCTCTCAGCCCCCTCCAGACAAGAGGCCTAGGACTGAACCCCTGGAACCTGTCTCTACAGATTACTCCTCGGATGACTCAGACATTTCAGACCCTCACGAAGGCCTATATTCTCCTTATGAGGATTCTGATGCAGAAGACTCCATTCCTTCTGCTTCTCCTCCTGAAGAATTTTCCTTTGGGGAAACTTTGCATGCTATGAGTCAACATTTCCAATGGCAGGGCCAGGATTTTTCAGATTCAAGGAAAAAGGCTTAGGACCTTTTTACACTTACCACAGCATAGGCCTTTAGCCATTCCGCCAGTACTAACAGTTGATGATGCATATAATGATGCCTGTACTGCCCCCGATTCTCTTCCTCCGGCCCCTGCCAAACCAGACAGATATTACAGGGTCCCGGACACACATTACCATTTGTATAAGGCTCCTGTTGCAGACCCTGAAACCATTTCACAGGGCCTAAAGGTGGCAGCTGCCTCTGCCAAAAACCCTCTTCCCTCTGAAAGGGAATCTAGAGCATTAGAGAGATGGGGTAAAAAGGTTTATACTTCTGCTACTCTTTCAGCCAGGGCCTTGAACTGTCAATTTCACATGATTCAGTACCAGGAATTTTTGTTAGACCAGATAAACAAAAAACTGTCTTCTCCTAAACCTTTAGATCGCAAGTCCCTTCAGGATTTGGTACATAACTCTCAGCAGGTCAGTAACCATTCCTTAAAATGTGGCTATGATGCACTGGAGGCTTCCTTTAGATCAGCTATGACTGGAACAGTGATTCGAAGGCATGCCTGGTTAAAAGAACAATCCTTACCAGACCATGTTAAGTCAAAACTCCTAGATGCTCCCATGGAGAAACAAAGTTTGTTTGGCTCCCCTGCACAGGAGGTTCTAAAGAAGGTGGAAGAAAAAGCAAAATCTGTCCAAGCAGTCAAGGATTTCTTACAGGTCCAACCTCCGAGGTTTAGCCGAAATTGGCCTTCGAAGAATTGGTCCTTTCCAGACAACTCCAGAGCACAGAGAGGCAGAAACAGACGCCCCAGAGGCAGAGGTCAATCTAAGGGTGCCTACAGGGGGCGTCAGTGGCAACCTACCAACCAGAGAAATACTGCCACAGATTCAACTACAACCACTTCCACAGGGCAGACACAATGACTTGGCTCTAGTTCCGCCTACCAAGGAACAACTGGAAGCACCCTTAGGAAAGCTAGCCTTATTCTCCAACAACTGGCATTACATTACAGGAGACAAATGGACTTTACAAACAATAGACAAGGGCTACAGGTTTCACTTCCACACTCTACCAAAAAAGAGAGGAATGCCAAACCTACCACCAAGCCAAAAAACAGACGCTCTGACAAGTCAACAACTTACTAAGGATGAGAGCTATAGAAGAGGTACCACCTATGGAACAAGGCCAAGGATTTTACTCCAGGCTTTTCCTTTTTCCAAGAAAAGAAAATCAATGGAGACCTATTCTAGACTTGTCCGCACTGAACACATACCTCATTGTTCCAAAATTCAAAATGCTGACCCTCCAACAGCTTCTTCCCATGCTGGGCAAGGAGTCTTGGCTGGTGACTCTAGATCTCAAGGAGGCATACCTGCACGTCCCTATACGACCAGATTGCAGAAGACACCTCAGATTTCTTGCAGGATCAGAGCATTATCAATTCTCAGCATTGCCTTTTGGCTTATCTACTGCACCCAGAGTATTCACAAAATGCCTGGCATCAGTGATTGCTCATTGCAGGCTTCAGGGAATTCAAATTTACCCATACCTGGACGACTGCCTAATACAAGCGGACAACAAGGCAAAATTAACAAAAGATTTGGAAAATGTCATACAACTGTTGCAAGCCTTGGGATACACAGTCAACATGCAAAAGTCAAGACTAGTACCATCCCAAAGGATAACATTCTTGGGTGCAGAACTGGATACATCAAGTCAGATGGCTTTTCTCACAGAAGAAAAACAAAAGCAACTACCAGCCTACTTCATGACATTAACAACACAAACTCGGCTTACTGCAAGGAAAATCCTGCAAGCCCTGGGCTACATGGCATCATGCATAATACTGGTTCCACATGCCAGGCTGCATATGAGAAAGCTCCAATGGTACCTAAGGAATGTATGGTCTCAACACAAACACAGTCTAGAAGCCCAGATTCCAATAATTCCATGCCTGAAGCAAGAATTCCTGTGGTGGGCTCAGGCCTGTCAATGGAACAGAGGCTTGCCTTTCCACAAACCTCATCCAAGCCAGACCATCACCACGGACGCCTCAGACCTAGGATGGGGGGCACACATGGTGGACAAGTGTATTCAAGGCCTATGGACCCAAGACCAGCTGAATCTACACATAAATCTAAAGGAGATGCTGGCAGTGAAACATGCGATCCAGGCATTCAGACCACTCCTTCAACAGGGTCATCTACTGATAAGGACCGACAATACCACAGTCATGTGGTACATCAACAAACAGGGAGGTACACATTCATATCCTCTATGCCGGATGGCAATGGACCTGTGGAATGTGGCCCTGAATCTCAACATTCAACTTCAGGCCAGATTTGTACCAGGAAAAGAAAATTCTCTAGCAGACACCTTAAGCAGCACTACCACGGATGCTCACGAATGGATGCTGCATCCAGATATCTTCAAAGCCATAACAAAGAAATGGGGACTACCAGAGATAGACCTGTTCGCCTCCCCACACAACCACCAATTGAAGAAATTCTGCACAAGAGCATACCACCCACTTGCTTGGAGGGTGGACTCCCTTTCCTTCAGCTGGAAAAACCTGACAGCATATGCATTTCCACCTCTTCCCCTGATGTACAAAGTACTACTGAAGATCAGAGAGGATCAGCCAAGGGTAATCCTGATAGCTCCAGACTGGCCGAGGCAACATTGGTACCCGCTACTGAGAAGCATGTCTCTGACACACGCATGGCATCTACCTCTATGTCCCTTACTTCTAACACAGGACAACTACAAGATCCTACATCCAAACTTGAAAACACTGCAGCTAGCTGCTTGGAATATTGCATAAAACGAAATAACCCAGGTTTATCCCAGAGGGTTAAGGACATTATCCTGAGGCACGAGACCTTCCACAAGGAAGACTTATTCAGCCAAGTGGAAAAGATACCTCATTTGGAGTGCAGCAAAGGGAGAAAATGTCTCATTGGCAAACATAGCACACATCCTGGAATATTTAGCAGAACTGTTCCACAATGGCCTGTCTTACTCCTCCATTAAGATTCATGCATCAGCAATTTCAGCAGAATACAATATGGATCCTCCTGTCTTCTCTCATCCTCTACTCAGGCAGTTCTTGAGAGGAATTAAAATGTAAAACCTCCAAGGAAACCACCTTTACCTACATGGGATCTCAACTTTGTGCTGGAAAAGTTAACACTTCCTCCTTTTGAACCAGCAGCAACAGCAGAATTACAGTTCTTGTCTTGGAAAACTGCTTTCCTGCTAGCAATCACTTCAGCAAGAAGGGTATCTGAGTTACAGGCATTAATGGCAGTACAACCCTTCCTTATCTTCCATCAGGACAGAGTCTCTCTGAGAACTAACCCTACCTTTATGCCAAAAGTGGTCTCCAGAGTATCATTGAACCAAGCGATTCATTTACCTACATTCTTCCCCAACCCACAGAACAGGGGGGAAAGACTACTACATACCTTGGATGTGCACAGGCAATTACGCTACTATCTGGACAGAACTAAGACCAGCAGAAAAACTGACCAGCTTCTGGTAGCATATGCAACAGGCATGCAAGGAAAAGCAATTTCAAAACAGACAATCTCAAAATGGATAGGAAATTGCATTCGATTCTGCTACTCTTTTCATGGAAAGACAAGTCCTGAAAATATCAGACCTCATTCCACAAGAGCTACAGCCACCACTACAGCTTTCCTACGAGGAGTGGCTACCAAAGACATTTTAGAAGCTGCTACTTGGAGCGCATACATTTGCCAAGCATTATAATCTTCCTTATATTCTAGATCCCGAGCAGGTTTTGCAACTGCTGTTTTGCAAGGGATCTTAACTACACCATCTTTATCTTAGTGCCTCCTCCCCCAGTTTGGCTATGGTATTCTACCCATATGTTAGGACTGCAGATGCATCCTTGAAGGACATAGTACAGTTTTGTACCTACCATAAATGTAGATGTCCGATAGGTATGCATCTGCAGTCAGGATTACCCACCCTCCTTCCCCTCTGTGGTATTCCTAGGGTATTTACCCCTCTTTTAGCTAGCTGGGGGAATCTATTATGGTGTATTTGTTTGTATATATGTGTATATATATATATATATATATATATATATATATATATTCTTATATTGTTTGCTCTCTACTGTTTGGAATTATTTGCATTTATCGAAATATAGCCTTCCTAGAGGGCACCTGGCATCTGGGGCAAGAAACAGTGAGGAAAATGGCGTCGGCTGATGCCTTTATACCCTATAAACAGCAGCTATGACGTTGGGTGAAATGCGACATCAGCCGAGGCCAGACCCAGACTTTGGAATCCAGCCGACCGAAGGGCTGGCTGAGGCAGGACAACCCATATGTTAGGACTGCAGATGCATACCTATCGGACATCTACATTTATGGTAGGTACAAAACTGTACTTTCTGACTTCTCCAAGTTCCAAGGAACCAAAATCTTCGCATACCATACCTGAACCGACACCAAAAATACCTGCTCTGACTGTTCTAGCACCAGAACCTGTAGCTCTCTTTGTGGTGCCGAAGTCGATAATGCCTTCCACAGAACCGACATACCTGCTTCAGTACCGATAATTCCTTCAGTACCAGACACAATTTCGGCACCTACAGTAATTCTCCTATGGCTCCTTCGATCTCTGTGCTGAGTACTGAAATTTTGCCCATGACCAGGTATTCTCCTACAATCTACCCCTTTTTTGGACAATATAGTCCCTTTCTCAAAGGTTCCGGAATGCCTACACGTTTAAGGAGGAGTCTTTCCGAACTTGACATAGTGAGGCTTGTCGATCAGCTCCTAACAGCCAGAGGCATTCCAACCCCTACCAAGACCTCCCTCCCACCTGGAGCCGAAGGTGGTTCTGCAGAGATTCCAACATATCCTCCTTCAACCTCTTCTCAGGCTTTGGAGCCCTCAGTACCGATGTCTATCATAGCACCAACTTCTTTGGTTCCTGTGATGCTACCTTCCACAGTTCTGAAGCCTATCCTCTGGTCTTCGGTCCATTCGGAGCCGATCTATCCTTGGGACCATGACTGGCCTGTGTGCATCGTGACCTCTAATTTGGCGCCAATTTTTTCTGTGGCACTGTCTACTATTCCAGTTGTTTTAGCAGCTCCTAGTCCTCTCAGGGCCCCTATCCTGGAAGCGAGCTCATTGGACTGGGATTTGATCCCGGTTCCAAGGTTGTCCTCTGTTCCAGGCTCCCATCCCTCTTCACGTGGGCCTGCCTTCCAGGTGATGGAGAGGGCTGTTGCTTCCGCAAGCATGCAGTTGGCACCCCCAGCATCAGAACCTGACATTTCCTTTCCTCTGGTATGCAGCTGACACAGCCCACTATGTATGGACATCAGGCATGGGAGCAGCAAGAAACCCTACTCCATGGCACCTGCTCTTTTGAGTCCTCAGTGGGTCCCACTGAGGAGCCACCTCAAAAAAGAACATACAAGAGGAAGCACGGATTCCCCTAAGGAATCCCTCACTGAAGATACAGATTTTGATGAGGGAGAAGGATCCCCACGGTCAGCCCCCGAGACTTTATCATTCAGAGACATACCAGAGATCCTGAAACAGAGGGGTGACTGGAAGCCCATCAACCTTTGAAGAATCTGTATTCTTGCAAGCCTTCTTTGCTCAACCCTCTACTTCCTGGGTGACCCCACCTGCAGATGAGCTGGTTAAGCTCATCGCGCAGCATTCCTGGAAGGTCCCTGACACCGTTGAGCTGATTCCCCAAAGACCTGATAAATTCCTGTCTCCACCACAAGACCACCCCCACTGGTCCAGAGGCTTGGCAGTAGATTCTATTTTGGTGGCGGCCACTAAGAAAGAACTTGCTGAAAAAACTTCGACTGTCCATCCTCCGAACAGAGAGTTGCGGACGATAGACATTCTAGGGAAGAGAACTTGAGCTTCAGTGACCTCCGCCTTACAGTCTCTGAACTACCTGGCACATTTTGCACACCTCCAAAGGGACCTGACGTACAGACCTTTCTGGTACCTTGGCAGGAGTATTGCCTGAAGAGGTGTGAGATAGTGGGCTTTCAGTTTGCCACTCTAGAGTCCATTTTTAACTCCTCCATGCAGTTGATCGCCCATACAACTGAGATGGCAGCCAGTTCAGGCATTATGAGACGTCACGCCTGGATGCACTTGTGCGACTTTGTGGACCCCATCAAAACTTCCTTCATCAACACTCCTGTTGATGAGTCTTCCTTTGGACCAAAATTTAAAGACACGTTAGCCAGGTGTGAGAAGGACTGAAAGACCCTATCTGCCATGGGCATATGCTTTTCCGCCCCACAACGATCCTACACCAGGAATCAGAGAGGCAGGAAGATGGGGTTCAAAAAATCCTAAGGGCCTTTCTGTGGCACACAGTGAGCAATCCCCCCGGGGGAACTCAGCAGGAAGACACCCCTCCCGTGGCAGAGGGGGCCCACCAAATCAGGGCTCCAGGGATTCCTTCTCTGGTCAGCCCCATCAGCGCTCCTGAAGAATGGCCAAATTGCTTACCTCTGGAAGCAGTGGGGGGACATTTTTCTCTGCACCATTTGGCCTGGCAATTGGTAACATCAGATTCCTGGGTGCAGAGGATAATGACCAGCGGTTACCATATCCCTTTCAACCTTTACTCCAAGTCTTTAAGGTGAATCCCTGATGTTCCACCTAGTCAAGAGGGATCCAGCAGTACAAGAAGTTCTAGAACTGCTAAGAAAGAGAGTCATCCAAACAATCCCACCAGACCAGATAGGATCCGGATTTTACTCGAGGTTCTTTTTAGTGCCAAAAAAGACGGGACTAGAGGCCAATTTTGGACCTCAGCATACTGAACAAATGTGTCGGATAAGCAAAATTCTGGATGGTCACGGTTCAGTCCATCCTTCCATTTCTGGAAAAGGACTACTAGATGTACTCTCTAGATCTTCAGGATGCATATTACCACATGGGCAAGTCCTCATACCTTTTTTTTACTCATTACAAGATAGATTTGGGCTCCAGGAGGAGAGCATCCTTTGGTTCTATGGTTCTGATGAATATTCTCCCATGAGCCAGCCACGAATCAGGCAAGACTGCTAACTTCACATAAAGAAGTTATGTACTTACCATAATGTTCCATGTGTTGTCCATCTCTGCCTTTTTTTCTCTCAACCCACCCACCCACCATACCCCCTGCCTATGCTTGTGGGAGACCAGATAGTGCTAACTGGATATCATTGGATTCTATAGCACCAGAAAACACTTTCCTTTTAGGCTATGAATAGCTTTACCTCTTAATATTATTTATCATGGGCAAACGAGATCTGAGGGCATTAGGGAACTGCATTATGGGTAAGGTAGAATGCCCACAAGCTTTGCTGAAGGCCTTGAGTTTTAAAAGGCCAAGATGGATCCAATGGGTCAGATTCAACACACAAGTGAGAATAAAGGCAGAGATAACACACATGGAATGTTATGGTAAGTACATAACTTTTTTTCTTGCTTGTATTTTGAATTTAAAATGCTCTTTTGGAACTTTTTAATGTCACACTTGAAGTTTAAAGAACTTAGGAAAAAAAATAGAAAACTGTGTTGCAGAGCTAAGCACTTTCATAGGTGAGTGAGTCATTCTCAAATGACTGCTGAAATGGTGGGAGATGTTATGACAAGGTAGCAATCAGCTCAGTACCACCTTTTTTTCCTAGGTTAATTTTACCACCATGTTTGCCAACCATCAAGACTTCCCTCTTTGAGACGGTGCTCATTTGGTCCTCCACTTCAAGGATTTCAGATGGTGACAAGGCAGTAGCAGTTGTATGAAGACTGCTGTTCAGTTAACTCTGTCTGCTCTCTGATGTCATTATTTGTCTGTCCCCAGTATGTACCCTGCCACCCATATCTAGCACTTCTCTTCATCACTTCTAGCTTCCTCAACTGTCTCTGCCTTTACTTGCCCAGCGTTCTGTACTATACAGTAGTACTGGTCACACCACTGTTTTGTACAGCTTATTTACATCTTTTTTGGCATTCTTCTGTCACACACTGCCCCTTAACACTCTGCCAGTTGAGTGCAGCCCCTCTAATTCTAGTTTGGCCTCCACATTCAGACTTCCTTTCAACTCAATCAGCTTCTTTTGATTTCCTCTTTTGCTGCCATGACAACTGTCTTGTCCATACTGTTTTTTATCCCATGTGCCTTCAGTTTGGCATTCAAGTCCCCTAGTATTTGTTAAAGCTCATATTCAGAGTCTGCTTGTAGTGCCCCATCATCTGCTTATAGCAAGTTTGTTGATCAGTTGGTCTAGACAGCTGTTCCCCAAATGAGTCTATACCATTGGCCATAACTCCATTTTTGGGTTGAGTTTTGATCCGGAAACACCTTGCATGTTTTGGGAGGAGCCCCACAGGGACACATAGCATGCAGACTTCACATAGGTATTGCTGAGAAGCCAGGATCGAACCCATACCTTGTGCTTGGCAGGCAAAGACTGTAATCATTATGCCAGTCTTCCTTCCCTCATGCTGTCCAGTTAATGGGCATTCCAACATAATGCACACTCAAAATCTAAAATTAGTAATTGCCATTCTTGGACTATCTCCTTTTTCTCCAAGGTAGGGTGATCTTTGAGTTGGTATATACAAGTATGGGAGTGATTACTCCCAAATTGGGGTGTGCATGGGGGCTTTCCTCATTGCAAAAGAAAAAAAAAACTAAAGAAGGGTGATGTGCAATATTCACTCTTCTCCTGAATATTCTGTCTTCATTATTTTAGGTCTTGCTAAAGCAAGTCTAGAGATTTCAGTAGGAAACCTCGCAAATTAGATCACATTAGGATGGCTGTCCTCAATGCCAGAAATCTCAGCAATAAATTGCCAGTTCTTGAGGCTCTCATGCATTTGGAAAACATCCATGTTTGTGTAGTTACAGAAACTTGGTTTAAATGTAAAGAAAGCACTCCCTCCATATATATATATATATATATATATATATATAATATTTTTCAAGGACCATATTACCTAACTACTGTGGTGGCATACAGGGATAAAGCCCTGCCTGCATTCTAACCAACCTGGGTTTGATGAGAGGCGGGGAAAGGATGGGTGTGACCATTCCAAGTGAACGCATGTTGATATGCTCCTTAAGGGTGATTGCATGGTCCAAAAAAAAATAGGAGTTGCCTTCAGACTTAACCATTGAGCATGATAGGTGGGGAAAGGGAAGTGGGTAGATCATTAAAAAAGTACAGATGAGCTGAGCCTACAAGAAAATCTCAGGATCCATGACTGTCCCCAGTAAAAACTGAGCAAATTGAGGAGGGTGGTTGGAGAGTGGCTGATTCACCCAGTGTGGATGTTGGATACTGGGGGCTGGGCTGGTGACAATGAGGTTGGGGGCGACAAAAATAAAAAAAAAAAGACCATATTCTCTACAAGCAGATTGTTTGGGACCTGCAGGCAGCACTCAATTGAATTCCAAATCACCCTAGTTAAGATGACAATGCACATGAAATGCCATGACTTCGGTACAATGTGTTGATGTACACATGCAAATATAAGTCAATAATTATACAACTCTTACCAGCAAAAAAAAAAAAATTGATCATAATAATATTCACTTGGTGCTATTGCAGTTTGCAACATTGTCTCCCTTCCCATGCATTTCCTCGGGAAAAATAAGAGAAGCTCATATGCTTGTCTTATGTATACTAATTAATTCACTTTCTCATAACTGCAGAAGTAAATAGATGCATCTTTATCAAAAACAGTAAAATGAAGCAACTTCTGCTCCATAGCTTTGTTCCTCATTCATTCCATAATGTCCATAATCTTGATAAATGTTCAGTGCTCATCTCCTATTGGATTTGTAATTTGTTGTCTTCTAACAAGCTGTTCATATTGTAATGCTTACTTTTAACTGAAACTTCTATTAAATATCTTAACTTTTTCTTATCAATAAGTATGACTATTATACTTTTGTTTTTTTATTTCTAAGCATTCTCCATATAAATGTTGATACTGTCATAGAATTCTGTGATAGTTGAGTCATTTCAACATCATGGACAATAATACGAAATCCCAGTCTTTCCATTACTTCCCTCAAGTCAAATGTACAGCTCACATTGGATGCCCTCTTTTATAGCTCATTAATAGCCTTATTAAGTAATCATCACATATGATGTAATACATTTTTTCCTTAATATGGTATTATTAACTGTACAGTTGTTAAATGTCTTAAAACTGGTTTTCTACAGTGCATGTATAACAGACAGAAAAGTAACTTCACATGCTGAACTTGGCCTTTCAGATATTAGGCAGCAAACACCCTTTCAGCTTCTTGTGATGATTTTTTGAAACCTGGCCTTTGCTTTGTCTTAGTATTCACAAAGTCCAATAAATCTATTGCATTCCAGTCAGTGTCAAGATTTTGTATGAGCTGTGTCTTCCATTAATACCATCTGTTGCACATTTTCAGTTTGATCTTACAAGTTCTCCCTTCTGTTCCACACTTCAGCTAGCTGCTGGTTAATCGGCAAAAAATCAGCATCATCAGTTTCAAGCATTTCCACTCTCCAAAATCTGCATAGAACAAACCTTGTTTATTCCAAACATTATTTCCTTAACATTTAGTTGAATCAACATTTTTTTTGTATTACCAGCGGAACATTACTACAGTGGCCAGCCTTCACCTAGGTTGTCCTCTCCACACAATTCCTCCTCTCCGTTTGCCATTTTAACTTGGTTTCCATTTTTCAGCCATAAGTTCTAGGCTGCAACCTTTGCACATTCACTGCTTTTGCTGAACTCTTTATTCACCAAAAATGAAACCTTAACCACATTACGCAAAGCAAAAGTAGGATGTGTGCAACCTCTCAACAGAGAATGTATAGAAGAGATGTGCAACCCTCATGACCAGTTGTTTGTAGCCTGGAATGTTGATATACAATCTCAGAAACTGTGTATATAGGTTTTATATATGTATATGTGTGTGCATAATTACACAGACAGGATCATAGGAGGTTACTGGGCCCTTACAAGCCTATGGGAATAAAACAACAAACAGCAGAAACGTTAACTGTTTTAATAGATAAAACAAAGCTTTTGGGTTTCCCCTTCCTCAGTGTATAAAAGTGTAATTACACAACCATCTTTAAATATAAAAATCTGACACAGCCCACCAATCAGAACAAAAAAAAAAATAACATTTAATTAGATCATTAAATCAATTGATGAACATTAATTAATGCAACATCATTTGCAGAACAGGCTTTAAACTTTGAAGCCTGGTATTTTATCTGCATTTAATTCTAGGATCCATAGAAGTTCAACATTTTCCAACTTATTATTCAAATTGCCCCCTCTCACATTTCTAGATAAACCTTTAGTCACCCTGAACTTAAGACTATGTACAGTCCCCATCTCAAGTACATGCTTTGTTAGGGCATTTGTTTCTATTAGTAGCAGATCTATGCTCTATAATTCGCTCCTGTAACATCCTAGAGCATTTAGCCACATAAAACGCTGAGCATGATATACATGTAGCCAAATAAACTGCATGTGTTGTGGTACAACTGGCATAATCATCGAAGGTATACAGTTTCTGAGTAATGGGGTGTATGAATACCGAATCTGTAATTATATCTTTGCAACAACTACATCCAAAACAAGGATATGTTCCATTCCATGTACTACCAACTTTTTCATTATTCCCCCCTTTTTTAATACATTATAACAAAGCCTAGATTTCAAGTTCCTCTCATTCCTATATGTAAATTTAGGATAGTCATTCAAGATACTTTTTAACTCAGGCAGAGTTAATAGGACATTCCAATACTTTCTAATACTTTTCTCTATATCATGTGTTCTAGTATTTTAAGTTAATATGCATATCAACTTGTCACTCATTCTCCTACCATTTTGTCCAAAAGAATTCTCTGTACCATTACTCTGTTCAGAATGTTTAAAATAGGGGGCTGTATTTCCATCTCTCTCTTTCAAAACTTCCATCACTTGATGGACCATCTCTGGTGCATAACCCCTGTTGACAAATTCTGAGGCCAACTCACTCATCTGTTGTCTATTGGAATTTTCTTCCGTATTCAACCTACTTACTCTACAAAACTGGCTTTTTACTATGCCCTTAAAAATGTGTGGGGCATGCATGCTAGTTCTACGTGTATATGTATTTGCATGTATATACACTAGTTTGGATGTTGTCATCCTTTTTTGCTAAAGTTATATATATCCAGATATTTGAGGTGAACATACTATCTCAAAGCCTAAAAAATTTGTGCTGTTATTTAAATATTCTACAAATTCTTTCAAGCCTACTTCATCACCATTCCACAATAAAAAAAATCATCAACAAATCTTTTGTAGAAGAGCACGTTTGCATTCACATAACCATCATCACTGTAAATATATTTCTTTTCCCATTGAGTAAGTACCAAATTAGTGTAGGTGTTAGCCATTGTTGCCACTTCGCGAGTAGATCAGGATACGTATTCATGTAACTGGACATCTTTAGTATCCTTAGGCCTCTGGGTGCAATCCCCAACTCCAGATAAGCATGAAATATTTGTCTATCTGTGAAAGTTATATAAAGGATTCAGCAGATTTTTTGAGACAACTAGCAGACTGGTTTAATGGTTTTAAGAGCACAATTTTTTATTTGGATGTTTGGACATTATGTCCTTGTGTACAGTAATACTAAATCAGTATGGGGAGGAAGCGATACATGAGTTTTTGAACACGGAAACTGATTTATCACATAATGAGATTGAGAACGTCTGCTGTATTACTGATATCATCCTAACTAATAAGATCTTCCTATTTGATGGGACACCGTACTTACAAATTTTAGGTGTTGCCATGGGTACCCCAATGGCTAACACCTATTCTAATTTGGTACTTAATCAATGGGAAAAGAAATATATTTATAGTGATGATGGTTATGTGAATGCAAACGTGCTCTTCTACAAAAGATTTGTTGATGATTGTTTTTTATTGTGGAATGGTGATAGGCTTGAAGGAATTTATAGAATATTTAACATGACAATTTTTTTAGGATTTGAAATGGTATGTTCACCTCAAATAATTTGTTATCTGGATATAACATTAGAAAAAAAGGCTGACAACATCAAAACCAGTCTATATAAGAAGTTGGTACATGCAAATTCATATACACATAGAACTAGCATGTATGCCCCACACATTTTTAAGGGCATAGTAAAAAGCCAGTTTTGTAGAGTAAGTAGGTTGAATACGGAAGAAAATTCCAATTGACAACAGATGAGTGAGTTGGCCTCAGAAATGGTTAATAGGGTTTATGCACCGGAGATGGTTCATCAAGTGATGGAAGTTTTGAAAGAGAAAGCTGGAAATACAGCCCCCTATTTTAAATATTCTGAACAGAGTAATGGTACAGAGAATTCTTTAGGACAAAGTGGTAAGAGAATGAGTGACAAGTTGATATGTATATTAACTTAAAATAATAGAACACATGATATAGAGAAAATTATTAGAAAGTATTGGAATGTCCTATTAACTCTGCCCGAGTTAAAAAGTATCTTGAATGACTATCCTAAATTTACATATAGGAATGAGAGGAACTTGAAATCTAGGCTTTGTTATAATGAATAAAAAAGGGGGGAAATAATGAAAAAGTTGGTAGTACAAGGAAAGGAACATATCCTTGTTTTGGATGTAGTTGTTGCAAAGATATAATTACAGATTTGGTATTCATACACCCCATTACTCAGAAACTGTATATCTTCGATGATTATGCCAGTTGTACCACAACACATGCAGTTTATTTGGCTACTTGTATATCATGCTCAGCGTTTTATGTGGATAAATGCTCTAGGATGTTAAAGGAGCGAATTATAGAGCATAGATCTGCTATTAACAGAAACATAGAAACAAATGCCCTAGCAAAGCATGTACTTGAGAAGGGAACTGTACATACTTTTAAGTTCAGGGTGATTAAAGTTTTATCTAGAAATGTGAGAAGGGACAATATGAATAATACGTTGGAAAATGTTGAACTTGTATGGATCCTAGAATTAAATGCAGATAAAATACTAGGCTTGAATGGGGCAGTTAGTTTAAAGCCTGTTCTGCAAAAGAAACAAATGATGTTGCATTGATTAATGTTCATTAATTGATTATTTAATGATCTAATTAAGTGTTGTTTTTTTTTTTTTGTTCTGATTGGTGGGCTGTGTCAGAATTTTTTATTTAAAGATGGTTGTGTAATTACACTTTTATACACTGAGGAAGGGGAAACCTGAAAGCTTTGTTTGATCTATTAAAACAGTCTGCTATTTGTTGTATTATTGTTTTATTCTGTGGTTTTTCGGACATAGTTTACTGCAGTTTTGTTCCTCCTTGTTGGCCCTTACAAGCCTAACCAGGAGTTTATCCCCACAAAAGAAATCTCAGTCAGCATGAGGGACACAGGTGGAGCCCCTGGGACAAATTTGTGATTTCCCATCCACTCATCAAGGTTGTGATTGAAGAGGGTCAGAGAGGTACTCTGACATGTATGGGAAGTCTATTCCAGAGACGAGTAGCCTCTGGGAGAAGAGCCTGTCTCTCCAGCAGGTTTTGTTAATGTCACATATTAGGTTTAGGCATTTTGAGAGGGTAGTGCATGAGAAGTTAGACGTATGGATATGGAGCATCTCTAGTAGGGCAGGGTCCGAGATTGCCTTGTAGGCGAGACACAGATCACCTCTGAGCAATCTGTATGATACAGAGTAGAGTGATAGTGATTTGAGCCTGTCCGCATAGGACAAGTGTTGGAGGTCATGGATTCTCTTTGTGAGGTATATCAGTGGCCTTTCCAGTTGGTGCAGATGTTTGGAGAGGTACAGCCCAAACGGGGTGTTATACTCCATTACTGGCCTATTGAGGGAGGAGTACAGAGAGGTAATAACCTCCTTTTTTCCTGGATTCAGTCCCTTTACTTATGAGATGAACCAAGTAAAAGGCTTTTCTGAACACTGCCGCTACATGACGGTCAAATGTGAGGTTATCAACCTGAGTGCCCAGGTCTCTCACCACAGGTTGTGTGCTTAGGGGGTTGCCGTTGATGTGATAATCAGTAGGGGTCATGTTTTTGCCAGATGGCATGATGATACATTTTTTTGCATGCAGCTTGAGGCCATGACTTTGGCACCAGTCGTTAGTTGCTGTGAGACCCTCTTGCAGTATGTTACCATCATTTGGGTACTCATTGATAGCACCCAACTTACAGTCGTCTGCAAACTTGGTCAGCCACAGGTCTTTTGTCTTTGCCTGTACCTCTGAGAAATAGATGCAAAACAGTAGGGGCCCCAGGACAGATCCCTGGAGAACTCCACTAGTGACAGGTCTGCTGTCAAAGGTGGAGGTGCCCATTTTGACTTTGAGGGTCCTGTCTGTGAGCCAGTTGGCCACCCACCTGATAAGATAATGATTTACACCAAGTTGTGTTAACTTTTCAATGATGCATGAGTGGGGGATTGTGTCCAAGGCCTTGGTCAAGTCAAGGTAAGCTGTATGTACAGACTTTCCCTCATCCAGGGCCTTGGTGACAGTCTCAAAGAAGTCAACCAGGTTCAACAGGCAAGATCTGCCCTTGATGAATCCAAACTGTGTGGGATCAAGTGCTTGGAGATTGTATATGTCCTTGTTTATGAGATCCATAATAATACGCTCCATGGCTTTACAGATCAGACTTGTCAAGCTAATGGGGTTGTAGTTTCCAAGGTCAGTAATGGCACCACCTTTGTGCAAGAGGGTATGGTCATGACTGTTCTCCACTCTGCTAGAATGAAGCCAGTACTTAGGCTGTGGTTGAAGAGGGTGCTCAATGGCAAAGCCAGTTCTTGCTGGAGATGTTTTATTTATATATATATTTATATATATATATATATATATATATATATATATATATATATATATACACACACACACACACACACACACACACATAGACGTCTGTATGTGTGTGTAATTTTTTTATTTTTATAGACAGTTGATGTGTTACCTATTAGACCCTCTGTTTTTTTTTTATCCATTTTCCTTCCAAAGGCTGAATTCATTTAGCAACTTGTAGACATAACTCTTTCAAATGTAACTGTGTGCCTGCCTTTATTTATTGATTGATTGATTGTCATTGGCCTCACTGCCAGCGGATCACCCATCCCTCTGTTGGCCAATTGGTGACAGGCAGACAACAAGATATATCATTCAGGCAGCCATGGGGTTCAGATTTTGTTTTCAGTTTGTCCTATACTCTGCACATGTGCAGGAGACCTACCCATATGTGGCTGTACAATGGATTGACTGTATTGAGATGTCTTCAAATTTGTGACCATGTTCCCAGCCAGATACCCCACCTCCATTTGCAGTAAGCACCGCAAGCAGTCTTTCCCCCATCTCAGGCAGGTACGCTCATGCCAGTGCACATGGCCCCTGAGCTTGCACAGCTCCCTCACTGAGAGTGGCAAGGTGTCTCTGCTCCATCACTCTTCTCATCCCCACCTGACATCTGTAGTGCTGGCACAGCTATTTAAACTCTAGTCACTCGGGTTGTAGTCAGAGCTTCATCTCTCTACATCACAGAGCGGGATAAACTGTCTAACTTAACTGCTGCAAATGATGCTATGTGATCCTAAGCTAAATATACTTGGGAGTAAGTTACCCTTTTCATTATTTTGCCCAAATGTATTTATTGCAGAGTAACTTAGACTTGTGTGGTAAACTTTTGCACTGTGGCACAGTGAAATGAGTCCTGAATGTGACAGGGGTTTGATTAGTGGCCCCTCCACAGATTGAGGTAGTCAAGGAGGGAGGAAGAGGAATAAAGGGCTGTGGCCTGATTCCCCTTTCTTTGGGGGCAGTGCTTGGGGAGCACATAAAGTGCAATTTCTCTAGTGGGTATCAGAAAAACCACATCCTCTATTTCAAGGAAGGGGGAAGGGCTGCTTGATAGTAATGTCCCTTATTGAAGTGAGGGAAGACCACCAGGGTTAGCACATTGCACAGACTCTTTCTGCTGCTTAGCTAAATGTACGTGAGGAGTTTGGGCCAGAAGGCAAAAAATACCTCTCAAAACCACTCCTGATAGCTCCTTTCTGGTGATTATTGCCCTTAATGATGAGGGAATGAATGGGTTAATTGGTTGAGAGAGGGCTAATGGTCAAAAGGCAGTGAGAGTTACTGCAGCCCACATTATTCTGTGGCATAAATATGGGTTGTGGGGACTGCATATTTTTTGGCACCTCCACATGCTCAGCTCCATCATGCATTCATTCTACAGGTGTGAGCTTATACACATGGGTGCCATATATCTGGGTTTTGGGGGTAGGGCTGCATATTTTGTGATGGCTGTCATTTTCATTGTAAAGGCTTACTTATGCATGTCTCTGCTTGTATATGTTAACTAGTCCAATCCCTGTGGACCATTTTCAGACTTGGCCTAGCATCACTGTCTGGTTAAGTGTAGATGCATGAAAATTGAGAGAATCAGACCTTGGACAACAGGATGCAGAAAGTTAATACTACATAGTCTTAATCCCAATAGAGATTTTCATTTTGTTTTGCACAGTAGTCATCTGAGCAAACAGTAGATGTTAAGTTGTCAATCTCGCCTTCATTCTTGCTTGATGGGTTCGGAGCCGATCCTCGGCTCCGACTCGGCACTTTGCTAAGCTCGAGAGTTACTTTTACCAGCTCGAGGCAGCCCCATATCCCATGATGCAAGGCGGTAAGTACCCAGATCTCGTTTGCCGCTTCGCTGATGAGGTCCTCCTTTTGCCAGCTCCTGGTAAGTGTTAGTTATAACTACTTTTTGCCCCTAAATTTTTAACTTTTCACCTTTTTATAAATTATCTTTCTAATTTACTTAATTGTAAGCCCTTTTCTGACTAAAAATATTTTTCCTTCCCCTTCTTTTAGTCAGGCCTTCATTCCCTCCCATTCCCCTCCCTGTCAGGGTGTGTGTGTGTGTGAGAGGTTAGTTTTTTCTATATATTATATAGCTTTAGTTGTCTGTTTGGGACTGTGTTGTGTGTTCAACTATGTCCAAAGAAAGGGTCTCAGGCTTTAAGAAGTGTGACTTGTGCTGTCAGAAGATGTCTCTGACAGACGGTCACACTTCTTGTTTATATTGCCTGGGACCTCTCCACCTGCAGGACTCCTGTGCAATTTGTCATTCCTTTAGCCAGAGAGTCCTGCAGGAGAGGAGAAATAAGTTAATTTTAAGGGGTCTCCTTAAACCGGAGGGCTCTCCGGCTAAATCGGCTCCGAGCAAGACTTCTAAGTCTTCTAAGGCCCAGGCTTCTGTTTCTAAGCCGGTGGCCTCGGCTCCGACTGGAGCCGATCCTGTCTTACAAAAATCTTCGGCACCGATGGCTATCGGTGCCGATACTGTTATAGTCACATCGGTGTCGGCTCCGACTGGCTCCGACCACCATGTGGCTCAGGCTTCGGTGTCGGTGCCGACCGGCTCTGACACCGTTACTGTCATGTCTGTATCGGCTCCGGCTGGAGCCGATACATCGAGACTTTCATTCGGAGCCGAAAAGTCCTCGGCTCCGTCTGCATCTGTGGTTACTTCGGCTCTGATGGCTCCTTCGAGGAAGAGGTCCAGGTCCCCTTCCTTGGAGCCGATACTCTCGGCTCCGGCCTCACCTCTCCTCTCGGACCGGAGCCATCGGAGCCGATCATCTAGGTCATCCAGGCTTTCTGACCATGAGTTAGAGAGAGTGGTAAGTAGATTACTGAAATCACAGGCACTTGCCCAGATGTTGCATAGTCCGTCTCAACAGATGACTATTAGTCCACACCCCCTTCAAGTTCCTCCTTCAACTCTACCCCAGAGTTTGGAGCTGGAGTCTTCGGGGATAGTTACTGCTATGGCTGAGGGGCGGATACCTCCCCCTTCTGCACCCTCGGCATCTACTCTTATCTCCTCTTCAAGACCTTCCTTGGAGGGATTCGGTGGTCGGGCTTCCCTGGTCTCCTCCGAGGGGGTGAGTGGCATCGGACCCTTGTCCGAGCCCGCTCTTCCCCTTGGAGCTTCGGCCTTGGTGAGCTCGGCTCCGACATCTGCCTCGGAGCCTTCCCTTTCAGTGGGCCCTGCAGTCCCCGTTTCTTTGGAATGGGTTCTCTCGGACCTTCCTGGGAGGGGGGCCTTCGAGGTGATGAAGAGTGTGCTGGCCACTGGGCTCAGCCAGCAGTCCATCTCCTTAGCTCCTCCCTCTACAGTGCCTGTTGATATCTCTTCCATCTCTCTTGCTCCCGGACCCAGAGATCCACCGCCTCAGGTTTCCCCACTGGGAATTGCCCCCTCTTCCGAGGATTCCCCTGATCCTTCAGGAGATCCCCCGTGCAAGAGGATTTGTAAGAGGAAACACCTAGACTCCCCTGAGTCTATCACTTCAGATACCGACTTAGATGAGTCGGAGGGATCCCCAAGATCCCCCTCTGAGGATGTCTCCTTTTCAGACATCCTAGAACTCCTAAAACAGAGGGGAAACTGGCCCTCCACAAATCCCTCTGAGGATGAGTCGGTATACCTAGAGGCGTTTGGATCTCGGCCCTCCACCTCCTGGGTGTCTCCGCCTTTCGACCCTCTTATGGAGGTTATTGCTCGAAAGGCTTGGGCTGCTCCTGACTCTGTAGAGCCAGTTCCTAGGAGGCCGTCTAAATTTATTACTGCCCCTTTGGAAAAGCAATTCCTTACAAAAGGTGTCCCTGTTGATGCCATGGTGGTGGCTGCCACTAAGAAGGAACTTGCAGATCCTTCCGTACCAGTCCATCCTCCTAACAAGGATTCTAGGACCATGGATAGGTATGGTAAGCGGATGTTCTCTTCAGCGACCTTTACTATGCGCTCGCTGAACTACTTATGTCACTTCACCAGACTCCAAAGGGACATCCTTAAGGAACTAGGTGAAGTAGTACAGGATCCTACGGCTGCAGGGGCTCAAGAAAAAATTGCTTCTCAGCTAGGAATCCTTAATTCTATAGCTAACTCCTCCATGCGTCTGATATCATATGCAGCAGATGGAGCGAGTAGAGCTGCAGGTACAGGTGTGACTCTTAGACGTCAATCCTGGATGTGGCTCTGTAATTTTACAGATCCCTTTAAGGCGTCCTTCACAAACTCTCCCTTTGATGGGTCAGCTTTGTTTGGCCCTCAAGTGAAGGATACATTGACCAGGTGTGAACAGGACGGCAAGACTCTTTCTGCCGTAGGGGTCCGTTTTTCCACCCCTTCTAGGCCTTACCCCAAAGGACAGAAGGGTGGAAAGATGTGGTTCCGCAAATCTCAGGGAGTCACGCCGGATACACGTGGTCAGTTTACCCCCAGAGGCAGAGGGGGTAATAACAACAGATGCCGCCCTAGAGGCAGAGGGGGTCCACAGAACCAGGGAAGCAGAGAGCCTCTCTCTGACAAGCCCTTCCAGCATCCCAGAAATGTTGCCTGACTGTCCATCCTTGGAGGCAGTCGGGGGAAGACTATCGCTGTACCCAGAAGCCTGGCGTTCCCTCACTCAAGACAGATGGGTACAGTCGATTATATCCAAGGGTTACAAAATTCCTTTCGAGGAAAGTCCCTTTTCTTACACAAATTCCCTTCCAGATGTACCACCCGGTCTAAGGGAAATTGCAGAGTTAGAAGTATTAAAGCTTCTACAAAAAAGAGCCATTCAGCCAGTTATAACAGACCATTCAGAGCCAGGAATCTACTCAAGATTCTTTTTGGTCCCCAAAAAGACGGGAGACTGGAGACCATATTGGATCTCAGCAGACTCAACAAGTCTGTGAGAAAGACAAGATTTCAAATGGTCACACTTCAGTCAATTTTGCCCTTCCTAGAGAAGGACAACTGGATGTGCTCAATAGATCTTCAGGATGCGTACTATCACATAAAAATTCACAGACGCTCCAGAAGGTTTCTCCGCTTTCGGCTGGGGTCCAGTCATTTCCAATTCAGAGCCCTGCCCTTTGGTCTCACTACAGCCCCCAGAGTGTTCACCAAATGTATGGCAGTGGTCACAGCTCACCTGAGACATCAAGGATTCCAGGTGTTTCCATATCTCGACGACTGGCTCCTTTCAGCCACCACCAGGCATCAACTTCTTCAAGCCAGGGATTACACACTAAATCTCTGCACTCAGTTGGGAATTTCGACAAACTACGAAAAATCCTCCTTATCGCCCTGCCAGTCTATTACCTTCATAGGCGCAAAATTAGACACTGTTCGGATGTCAGCAACCCTCACAGACCAAAGAATCTTAAATATACAAAGTCACGTGAGGATCATCCTTGCCAGCAAAAAGGTGCAAGCCAGAATGGTTCTAAAGGTGTTGGGCCTCATGGCTGCGGCCATTACCCTTCTTCCCCTGGCCCGCTTCTACATGCGTCTGCTTCAGTGGATGTTGTTCACTCAATGGTCATACCAACAACTTCCAATGCGTCACCAAATCTTGGTGACCCAGATTTGCAAGAATCATCTTTCATGGTGGATTACTTCTCCCCAGATTCACCAAGGCAGACCCTTCGTATTTCCGGCCCCGGTAGCCACTGTCACTACGGACGCCTCCCTGATCGGGTGGTGGGGTCATTATCAGGGCAGGATGGTTCATGGGACGTGGCAACTGTTCGAATACCACCTGCACATAAATGTCCTAGAGATGAGAGCAGTGCTTTTAACGTTGCAAGCCCTCAACGACTTTCTTCCCTTGGGAACAATTGCAGTTCACACAGACAACATGTCTGTAGTATGGTATATCAACAAGCAGGGCGGAACCAAGTCCTACCCCTTGTGTCGAGAAGCTCTCAGATTTTGGCAATGGGCGATCTCCTCTCATCGGTTTCTGGTAGCAACGCATATCCCTGGGAAAACCAACATTCTAGTGGACAAATTGAGCAGAGCTATTCTCATGCCTCACGAGTGGTCTCTCAAACAATCTATAGTGGAGGAGATTTTTCTAGAATGGGGCCGCCCATGTTGCGATCTTTTTGCTACTCCCCAAAACAGCAAATGCCCAGACTTCTTTTCTCTCTTCCCACTGCCAGGCCATCCCCCCAGAGATGCTCTAACCCAGGATTGGCCCCAGGGACTTCTTTATGCCTTTCCTCCTTTTCCATTGATTCCACAAGTACTCCAGAAAGCCACCGTTTTGAGAGCCAAAATGATTCTCATTGCTCCTTATTGGCCTCGACAAATTTGGTTTCCGTTCCTCCATCGTCACCTTTTGGTGCAGCCGTGGCATCTGGACCCAGTACCAGACCTTTTGACTCACCAATCAGATCAGCTGCACCGGTCTATCCCTTCTCTCAACCTCACAGCATGGTTGCTCCACTTCCTTCCTTAGCCAGGCTTCCTATGATCTCTAATCCTGTCAGGGATATCATAGTGGCTTCCCTAAAATCCTCTACTAGAAGGATTTATACCAGCAAATGGAAACGTTTTTCTTGTTGAGCAAAAGCTAAAAATATTGATCCTTTTACTGCTCCTGTTCAAGCAGTTTTGGATTTCTTAGCGGAAATCTTTCACGCCGGCTCTTCTTCTTCCACGGTCAAAGTTCAATTGGCTGCTCTCTCGAACTTTCATGTCGGGTTAGCAGATCACAATATCATGTCCCACAGGCTTTGTAGAGCCTTCTTAAAAGGAATCTTTCTCCTGAAACCTCCAGTCAGGAGTCCTCCTCCTCAATGGGACCTAAATTTAGTGCTGACATCCTTGATTCTTCCTCCCTTCGAGCCAGTTGTTTCTTGTTCCCTGAAATTTCTTTCTTGGAAAACACTCTTCCTGGTTGCTATTACCTCGGCTAGGAGAGTGTCCGAACTTCATGCTCTCTCTGTTCGTCCCCCTTATTTGGTCTTCCACAAAGACAGGGTATCATTGAGAACTAATCCGACCTTTTTGCCTAAGGTCGCCTCAAAGGCTAATTTGAATCAGTCTATTGATCTTCCTGTATTTTTCCCAAATTACTCAAACAGATCGGAACAAAAATTACATTATCTTGATGTTCACCGCCAACTCAGATATTATTTGGACAGAACAAAACAATTCAGGAAATCCGATCAGCTCTTTATTTCTTATGCTGATAAGAAAAAAGGCCTTCCTGTGTCAAAAGTGACCTTATCTAGATGGCTTTCTTCTGTCATCTCTGAAATCTATCAGCTCAGGGGAAAACAGCTGTGCTCGAAACCTAAAGCGCATTCAACCAGAAGCTTAGCCACTTCCACAGCTTTTCAGGCTAGACTTCCATTAGACACTATTTGTGCTGCAGCCACTTGGGCCACTCCTCATACCTTTGTTTCTCATTACAAATTGGATTTGGCCTCCAGGGATAGAGCCAGTTTTGGCTCTACAGTTCTCAAGAGTCTGTTCCATTGAGCCACCCAGGATAGAGGTGCTAGGGACGCGGTCCCATCAAGCAAGAATGAAGGCGAGATTGACAACTTAACATTGAGAAGTTATGTACCTACCATAACGTTCCATGTTAGTTGTCTTCTCTCGCCTTCTTTCTTGCGACCCTCCCTCCTTCCCCCTGGCCTGGACAGACCCTTTTTCTCCCTACATGGAAGTATGCTTCTAAGACCATACTGTTCTAGTCTTTCTAACCCATCCTTCAGGCTTTTCTGCCTTTCCTTCTTCCTTTTGGGAAGTTTTTTATGCTAGGTGTTTTGCCTATAGACAACAAACGAGATCTGGGTACTTACCGCCTTGCATCATGGGATATGGGGCTGCCTCAAGCTGGTAAAAGTGACTCTTGAGCTTAGCAAAGTGCCGAGTCGGAGCCGAGGATTGGCTCCGAACCCATCAAGCAAGAAAGAAGGTGAGAGGAGACAACTAACATGGAACATTATGGTAGGTACATAACTTCTCATTATAAAATATTAAAGCTAGGAACAGTAATGCAATCTTTTAACTTCTGGTTGTCAGTATTTTGGTCAAACTAGACAGACATTTTTTCAGAGCATAATCAATGTGCCAGCTGTCATTAGTGTAACTTGAGCCCCCTTTATGTTCTTACACACTAAAAATTCAAAATGCTATCTGTCATGGATAAATGTTCGGTATCCATAATCTCAGATTAGCTGTAAACTTCACATTCTCACACACACCCACCCACTGGGTCTTGCCAAATGCTCTCCTTCCTTTACCTCATTGATGTATTTGTTCCACTCCTAGGGTGAGACGAGCACTTTCCAGCCTGTTCCCTGGTTATTGGACCTTATCAGTCCAGCCATTGCCCAGAGAGAGAAAAGAGTCAGGTGGTAAAGGAGTGGTCTGTTTTGTTGGACCTAGTTGATGTCCCTCAGTTGTGGACCTCCTATCCTTTGGGGGGCATGCATGCCTCTGCCCACACCATATTCTCTGAGCTGCTCTGTGCAATGCACTGCTGTGAAGCATGTGATCAGGAGGTTTGTGCCGTGGGGAGGGGGGGGGACAAAACCTGATGTTTCCATAGGTGTCACCCAAATGGTGAGCCAGAGCTGCTTCCCCTGTGATAGACATGTGAGCAGTAGCCATTCACTTCCATTCACCCCAGCTTGCCCCTCCAGCTCACATCCCCTGACTGAACACAGGTGATCTGGGTCACACTCATGCCTTCATCCCTCTGCATCATGGAGGCAAGCATGTACATTTCATCTTTTGTGAATTAGAGAATACTTATTTCAGCAGGTTAGCCCTCTTTAGTTCATTGTTTTCCTCTTAAAATAGTCTTATTTACTGAATTACTGTTAAATTGAATTGATGAGCTACAGTCAATGTGTTTTTTCTCTGCCCTGTCATAAGTTCCTGTCTTGCGTTGCTGTTCCTGCTGTGTAGATGAGTGGGATGATGAGAGATGTTGGAGCTTATGGGAAAGAAACAGCTCCCACTTGTGGAATCAATGCCTGATGGAGCTGAGCATGTGATGGTGCCAGAGAATATGCAGTCTCCGCAACCCATATGCATGGCCCAGAAAAATGTGGGCTGAAGTGGCAGTGACTTGCCTAATCTTCCATATGAAGAATGTACTTTGCTTTTCTTTCTCAACTGTGTAGGTGTGTTTGACACATTTTATTTTCAAGTAGTATTTTTAGATGTCCTTCCATATCACTGTTATAGTATTCTTCACCTAAGGGATCTCCTGTCAAGGATAGTCCATCATTTGGCCAGTATACCAAAGCCTTTAGCTATTATAGGTGCCATAAGTCACATGTATGCTGTCTTTACATGATATAGGGCATAAAGGTGATGCTCGGATGCAGATACTCAGAACATCTTTGCCACCAGTCAGAATGCCAATATCAAATGTCATTCTGAATGCCCTTTTGCTATGCAGGTTACCAAGCTGTTTTTTTTTTCCAGTTAAGTGTTTCATTGAGGTTCTTCTTTTCTGTTTTTTATTGTTGTTGAGTTCTTGTCCTTCAGAAAGAGAAAATGTCAGTGTGGGAGGCAGGGTCCCCATAAAACCTGTCAGGACCTGTCTTTTTTGTTTGTGTGCTTCTCACGATCATACTCAGTGTTCTGTCTGTTAAGCTTTTACACCTAAGACTCTATGCAGTTGCTTCTCCTCTCCTCTTTGTCCATATACCTGGAGAACCAGCATCCTAAGTTGTTGACTGAGGGTGCTATAGTGGAATTCTCCAATCCCAAGAGCCAGCTGTCTGACAAGGAAGAGGCCAAAAAGTGAGGCCCAATATGGCTGCTGTCCCACCTACTCTGGACATCTGTCTAGGGAGATGAAAGCCTTGAAGACCATCTCATGCTTGCTTCAGAGTCATCTATGACCCCATCAGAGGCCAGCATGGATACAGCTTCTTCCACATCCTCAGAGGCTTTTCAAATATCTGTACCTGACAATATCTGAAGGACTTTGGAGGATTTCTCAGATTTTAGTGAGGGAGGAGATTCCCACCACTATTATAGAGTTGCTTCAGGGGTCTGACCCTCTGACGGTGTTTCTAGTGGATGTCCTGCAGAAAAAGAAACAAAAAATAATCTTCCCTTGTTGTGAATTCCCATTTTGAATGGCAGGATTTCACTTAGGGGTTTATTTAGTGCTGCTTTGCTGGCCTTAAAGCCTCCTTAAGGAATCTCTGTTCCTGCTCCTCTCTGGTCTTCCACTACAGTCAAGAGGTGTAAGGAATTGGATTCCTCAGATGAGGATCTGGACTCGGGAAGAATCCCTAGGTTATTCTTACCAAATCTCTTCCTCCTTGAACTACAGTTCAGGGATGGAGGATTCTTAAAGTTCAGACTCCCCTTAGGAGATACCATTGCCCACATGATGAAATATTTAAGTGGGATTGTTTAGAGGTCTCTGATATTCAAAAAAGTTCTTATGAGCTCCTACAAATGGAGTCTCCCAAAGCATCTGCTGTTCGTCCTGTTCTGGCTGTCCTTTTTAGATACCTTTTCTATGACTTTTTTAGCCCCTTAATCTCAGCCTCCTGCACCAAAAAAGCTGGATAGGTTCCATAAGGTGCCTGAGTAGTACAAATGTCTTTAAAAAATGCCCTTCTGATGACCCTTTTGTAGTGTTAGTCTCTGCTGACAAGCCTTCCAGGTTGTTGCAGTTCACCAAGCTGCTACCTTCTGATAAGGATAGTAGGGCCCTGGACAGGTTGGGCAAGAAAGTTTACACTGGTGCCAGCTTGTCCTTTAGGGCCATTAACTACCAGACTGATATGACCAGGTATGTTTTAGCTTTCCTTTCTCAGGTTTCTAAGGAGGCTTCTGCCATTTCTGACACTGAGTGATGTCTCCAGACCTTTTTCTGCTGGGCTGAACTTAACTTTCTTGCCATTCCAGCAAAAGCAGCTATGATGCAGCTGATGACTCTTCCAGGGTTGCTGCCTTTGGTTCAATTATGAGGTGGTGTTCTTGGCTTCACCTTCTGGCTTTGCCTGATTTTATTTATTTAACATTTGTTTATCGGGAAAGTCCAACTTGGAACAAAGCCAATTTTCAGTGGAGGCCTGGGGAGAAACACTCCAGATGCATGTCTTTGTAATGTGGGAGGAAACCAGAGCACCCGGAGGAAGCCCACATGGACACAGGGAGGACATTCAGACTCTGCATAGAAGGCACTCCAGGCGAGAATCAAACCAGAAAACCTCTTGCTGTGAAGCAATAATGCTTCCACTGCACATCTAAATGTACTTTAGACAGAGCATTTAACAAACTGAGCTATTGAGCCACTGATTACATCAAGGCCAAGCTTTTGGATGCTTCTTTGGTAACAAAAGTCATTGTGGCTCTGCTGCTTCTGACTTATTCAAGTCCCTCCAGGATAAGGGCAAAGCCATGCAGGAGCTGAAACATTTTTGTTATTCCCATTTCTAAGTTTCAGAGAAACTACCCTTCCAAGTATGCCATTGTTTGCAGGCCATCTTGCCCTCCTCCTAAGGGAAAGAAGGGTTCTTGGTGTGTTCCTCCTAAGTCTTCTCAGGCTCCTGCCTCCCAGAACCCTTACTTTCTGGACAAGCCTGGCTCTATTTGACAGTTTGCTTCACCTTCTTGACCAGGCTCACTGGTCTCTCTGCCTTTCCTTGTCTCTTTCAAATTGGCTATGAATCCCCTCGGACTCTTGGGTTTTGTCCATTATCCATCATAGATATCTCATGGTTTGGAAGTCCCTTCTTTCCTTTTCAGGCATTCCTCAACCTCCCCAGGAAAGCTTTGTCATTTCCCAGAGGTTCTTCAATGGCACTTGGATCTGGCCATGCTCTCCTGCTTCCTCAGGCCTCTCTGGTGTTTCTGGATCTGAAGGATGCATACTTTCACATCCCCATCCATCCTGTTTTCAGGAAATGTTTGCATTTCTCTGTCTCTTTCTTGCATTTTCAGTTCTCTGCTTTGCCCTTTGGCCTCCCTGCTGCCCCAAGGGTATTCACAAAATGCCTCGCTGCTGTCATTGCTTTTTGCAGGATTTGAGATATTCAGACTTTTCCCTATCTAGATCTTCTTATTCAAGCCCCCTTTCTCAGCAGTCTGCTTCTGCATCTCTAGTTTACTACTAGCCTTTGACACAGTCTGGGTTTCACCACAAACCACCAGAAATCAGTTCTGATGCCTTCTCAGGATCATATTTTCCTTGAATTCAGGCTTCAGGCAGTTCCCATGTTGGCATCTCTTCCTGCTTCTAAGGCTCTCATAACCCTTTTCCAATCCCGTCTTCCTCTGGCATGTGTCATGGCCAGGGAATTTCTCTGGGTCCTGGGGTTTATGGCTTCCACAATTACCATGCTCTGTCCACCAGACTGCATATGAGGAAACTTCAGTGGTACCTTAGACTGGTGTGGCTTCAACATTGCCACCTGGAGTTCCCAGTTCTTTTTCTTTCCTTGTCTAAAGCTTGAGCTTTAGTGGTGGATTTATCAACTCTCTCAATCTATATCTCCCTTTCCAAGCTCCATTTCCTACTCTGGAGCTTTTTACTGACTCCTCAGAGAAGGGATGGGGTACCTCTTGTGGCCCCCTAAAGGTTCAGGGTCTGGGCCTCTCATCAGAGGTCAGACCATATCAGCATAAAGAGAAGAGGGCTCTGCTTCTGGTTCTGCAAGCTTTACATTTGCTGTTTGATCCTGTGCCCCTCAAAGTTTTCACAGGCAATATCACAGTAATTTGGTATGTCAGCATGCTCCAGGTCCTATCTTCTTTGCATGCTAGCTCTTCAGGTCTGGGATCTAGCTATTCAGTATCAAGTGACTCTTCAGGTGATTTACATTCCTTCAGAACACAATCTAGTGGCAGACTCCTTGAGCAGGTCTAGAACACAAGCTCACAAATGGATGTTTCACAGAGATGTGATCCTGGACATTGTCCACCAGTGAAGAATTCCTTGGGTAGATCTTTTCACCTCCCCTTGGAGCAGACAATTTTCTCTATTCTGTTTCAGTCCCAAGTCCTTTAACTTGGAAAATGAGTGCCCTGTCTTTTCCTTGAAAGGGAATGTTTCTGTATGCTTTTGCACCCCTTCCTTTTTTGTCTCTGGTTCTGCACAGACAGGACTCTCCCAAAATCTTGTTGGCGACTCCATTTTGGCCCAGACAGCATTGGTTCCTGTAGATCAGAGTGTAAAGTGTGTGTGCTATATCTTAAATAGCATGCAAGGCTGTATGTGCATGTATAAATTCCAGACACGTGCAGTCCTTAGTGCCATTTTATAGAAGCAGCCAGAGAGTGAGCATGCATGATCACACTCATTAGCTTGTATATAAGTTACTTAAGTTATAGTCAATAAGCCTCTATACTGATGTGTTTGTATAAAATAAAACTGTTTGAATACAACCCATGAAGACTTGTTTATTCATGTCCTAATAAAAAAGCGGCATTGTGTCAGAACCGGGATCGAAGAGAGAGGAATATTAGGAGCTATGAGATGTAAAGATGACAACCAAGTTAAAACCGAGAAAAACAAGCACAAACATAACCAGAAAGAATCAAAGGTAATGAGAAATAACACAAATTATTTACTGTATGTGAAAGAAGAAAAAGGGGCATTACAATGGCACAAACTGCATTATCAGGCAAACGGAAAGTATGAAAAAGTATGCTAACTAAAGAAAATATTTAAGATAGAAGTGTTTGATGAAACAATTAACAGTAAAGAACAAAATTAGTATGTTTAAAGCAAACAATGTGTTTAAGGCAAAGTTTGTCATGTTTAGGGTAAAATGAGCACAAGAAAAGCACATTGAGCATGAAAAGGGCTTAAAAAGAGCGAAATGAATATAATAAGAAGAAAAAAGGGCACATTGGGCAAAAAATAAAGCAAGGTGACTGTGTGTTTTGGGCAAAGTTCTGTGTTTGGGCATAACTATGACTTCATATTGTATCAAGGGTGTAACTAAAGTTATTTGAAGTATTTCAGAGTATGTAAAAGTGCTTACAATGTGTGCTTATTACTCTCCATGAATTTTAAATAGTTCATTGTTTGCAAAGTGCAACTATTTTGTGTAATCCAGTCAAAGTATAGCTATTTTGAAAAAGTTCTTGTGCTGGGTGTGCCAAGTGCCACCATTACAGAGTGCTTTTTGTGCTGTAAAGAGTTGCTTAGCAAGGTACCACCATTTGGGGGACATTTCAGTGTGCTGTATGCAGTTATTCGCAAAGTACAATTACTTTGAAAGTTGAGTTTTGGGCAACAGATGTGATAACTTTAACAAGTGATGGTGCATGACTTTAGCATTTCTGCCTTTACCGATAAAATTCTGTAAGTATCAAAAAGCCCGAAAAGTTTATTTAGCAAAGTCTAGCAAAGGACTGAATCACCCGAGAAGCTTATTTTGCAAGGTCCAGTTATTGGAAAGTACTACAAGTTCGTTCATTCACATAAGCCCAACGAAAATATAAGTTCAGAGCGCAAAGGCATTGGGCAAGTTCTGTTTATACCAGAAACTTATGCATATGTGTATATTCATGCTTATTCATAAAACCCCTTCGCTGGTATGTGTTAATATGGTAGATGGATTTCGAAACTCCCTACTACTTATGTTTGATAAGAATATTGCAGAGAACTGGAGAATATTTGAGCAAGAGTACAATATTTTCATACAGACAGCTTATGCAGATAGAGATGCATGCACCAGGGCATTCATTTTGCTAAACCTAGCAGAGTCTAAGGCCTTAGAAAGAGAGAGTTCATTTGTGTAGGCACCAGCAGTGTATGAAGAAGGGGCGGACCGCCATATTGTACAAGCTGAGTCAAGGGAAGACCCCGAGTGTTTGAAGCACAAGTTTAGAGAAATGTGCAACTCTCAGACAAAAATTAGAAAGGCATTTGTTTTATACAAGAGATCAGAAACCAGGGGAAACATTTACAACTTATATAACTGACTTGAGAAACGGGGCAAAAAATGTGTTGGTTTGGTGATCTAAAAAATTAGCTGCTAAAGGACAGGCTTGTATGTGATATTAACAGTGCTGCTGCGAGAAAGATTTTAATTAGTGACAGTGATATAACATTGAGAAAAGCAATAGAGATTTGTCAAATTCATGAGGTGACAGAAAAACATGCATTTATGTTTGCAAGTGACAAGAGCATGGTTTCAGTTGGCTCCAGAGCAAACGATAGTATGCAACAAATTGCAAACAAGAACAGGCCTAAGCACATGCCAGCTACATATACTTTCATGTTATCTGGCTGAGAACTGTTACAACTTGTTATTCTACATAGTCCGATGACCAGTATAATCATTATTGGGTCTCAAAGATAGTTTGAGAATGAATCTATTTTTTTTGCTAAAGAAGTTCATCATGTGAGTGTAGTTCCGAGTTCTGATTTCTCCTAAGCCATTTTCTCAGAGTATGCTGATATTTACTATGAAAAATTGGGCAAACTTCCAGTTGTGTATTCCATAAAGTTAGACCGCGAGGTCACTCCAGTAGTCAGACCAGCAAGAAGAGTTCCTATAGTTATGCAGGGTAAAGTAAAGGCTCAGCTGGATAAAATGGTGCAGCAAGGTGTGATTTGTCTAGTCACAGAACCAAATGAATGGGTGTCGTCCATGGTAGCTGCTCACAAAAAAAGGCTCAGATGAAATCAGGATATGACTCGAGATTTGAACAAAGCATTGGAGAGACCATGTCCTCCAGTGCGCACAGTCGAAGAAGTTGCATATCTAATACCTGTTTTGGATGCAAAGAGTATTTTGGCAAGTGTTGCTTGATAACAAATCCTCATTTCTAACTAATTTTGGTACTCTGGCAGATACAGATTCCTAAGGATACCATTTGGAATAAATTCTGCAAGTGAAATTTTTCAGCATGCAATGGAGCAAATTTTTTTGGGTTATCCTTGTGCCATAATAGTAGATGGTCTACTGGTTGGAGGCAATGGTGAAGCAGAACATGACAGTAACCTCAAGAAAGTTCTAGATTGAGCACATGAAGTGAACTTAAAGCTCAATCCTCTGAAGTGCAAATTCAGACTTCCAGAAGTTACATACGTAGGACATTTGTTTACAAGTACAGGGTTGAGACCTGACTCAACCAAGCAAGCAGCTAACTAGAGATGCCAGACAGTGTACAAGGTTTACAGCGTTTTCTGGGCATGGTCAACTGTTTAGGCAAATTTATACCAGACTTCAGTGAGTTAGCATCTTTAAGAGAGCTAACACTCAAAAATGTTGCATGGTCAAGGTTGGAACATCATCAAAAGGCATTTGAAGACCTTAAGCAGAAGATTGCCACCCCACCTACGTTAAGATACTGTGATGTGAACAAACCAGTTGTTCTTTCCTGTGATGTTTCATTCTCAAAACTCAGTCTAGGCGCAGTTTTACTTCGAGAGCAGACCAATCTCGAACACTAACCCAAACTGAGATGCAGTATGCTCAAACTAAGAAAGAGCTTTTGGCTATAGTATTTGCATGTTCTAAGTTTCATGATTATATTTATGGTCAAGCTGTTCAGATTGAAACTAATCATCAACCTCTAGTTAGTATTCTAAAGAAGCCTATATATTCTGCTCCAGCAAGATTACAAAGAATAATACTCAAATTGCAAAAGTACAATTTCAAATTGGTCTACACTAAAGGCAAATTGCTCTATCTGGATGATACCTTATCCAGATCACCTAGACATACAACAGAACAGCTTGATGCAGAGACCTTTGACTTTAATGTGATGTCAGTGTGTAATTTTTCCACCACTAGACTTGATGAGTTAAGAGATCACACTCGGACTGATCCAATTTCACAGAAGCTCAATCACTAAATTAATGTTGGTTACTTGAAAGGTCAAAGCATGACAACACCGATGTGTTCTTTAATCTACTTAATCTCAGAAACATACCTCGTGATAAAATTCTTGGCTCACCTGCTCAAATACTACTTTCCAGGAAAAACTAGAACTACGCTACCTATTTTTTCAAGTTTGTTGCAGCTTAAACATAAAAACAATAAAACCATAAAGGATCAATTTTTTAAGAAGAGTAATATCCAGAAATCTAGTTATGACAGATTAAGCAGAATACTTCATCCATTTAGGGAAGGAGAGACAATACGAATCCAGACGACAAAAGGTTTTGATCGAATAGGACAGATTACAGGCATCTGTGCTGAGCCAAGATCCTATCTGGTAGATTCCGAAGGTGTGGTGTATAGGAGGAATTGCAGACATCTTCTTACTGTACCAGAATCATCATCATTGCAGTCACAACATTATATCTGTGATGCAGACGCTAAATCAAAAAATGAGTCAAACTGTTTCTAGACTAGAATGTGTCCAAAGGTCTGATTCTGTTCCAGAAAGTGATTCCAGCATTCCACAAGTCAACCATTTTGCAGAAACTGACCCAGTTGCTAAATCTAATTCCCAGTTTCATGTCACATGATATGGATGAGTTTCTAAGCCTAGTGTGTAATACACAGCAACGTAGACTTGATTGTATACACATGTATTTGGTATTGTATAATGCATGTCTATAGATTACCTGTGATTTCTGCATGCCAAATAATCTCATGACAAATAGTATGATCTGTTTCTCAGAGGGAGGATGCAGATCAGCGTGTAAAGTGTGTGTGTGCTATATCTTTCAGAAGCATGTGAGGCTGTACATGCACATCTTTCCAGACACGTGCAATCCCTAGTGCCATTTGTAGAAGCAGCCAAAGAGTGAGCATGCATGATCACAGTTGTTTGCATATAAGTTACTTAAGTTATAGTCAGTAAGCTTCTATAGTGATGTGTTTGTATAAAATAAAGCTGTTTGAACAGAACCCACGAAAACTTGTTAATTCATGTCCTAACATGAAAGTGACAGTTCCCCCTTATCTCTCACTTGGCCAGGTGCAATTACCACAAGTTACCTCACTGGGTGTATTTTCTCACAGAAGACATGGGATTTCTTGTCCATCTTTACCTTTCCACTCTTCAACTGATACTGTGGATGATAGAGTTTTGATCCTTTCTAGGCACCGATTTTCTGAGGACATTCTCTGCATTCTGCAGGAGGCCTATATGTCCAAATGGAAAAGATTTTCTGTCTGGTGCCTTTCTTGCTATCAAGATCCACTGTCTATGGGGTTTCCCCTTGCCCTTTCCTTTTTGTGTGATCTGCTCCATCTTGGGTTGGCATATGCTTAAGTTAAAACTCACCTGTTAGCATTGTCTGCTTATCTGCCCATGAATCCTCCTCTGGCCTCTAGATTTGAGGTCAAGTAAATCCTTAAAGGCATTCTTCATATCAGACCTCCCAGGAAGCCTATTCCTCCTTCTTGGGACCTCAGATTTGTATGAGACATTGTCCCAGGCTCCTTTTGCGCCTGCTTCTTCAGCTTCCTTGCAACATTATACTTGGAAGACTGTTCTGCTTTGGGATCTTACTTCAGCCAAGAGTGTGTCTGAACTTCAGACTTTTAAGGCTATTCCTCCTTTTTTAGTTTTTCATAGAAACAGGGTTGTCCATTCATACCAATCCATCTTTTATACCTAAGGTGGTCAATGAGTTGTCCAGTAATCAGTCTATTCATCTTCCTTCCATTTTTCCTTTTCCGCAGTCTGCCAGTGAGAAGGTCCTTCACACCTTGGATTTGCATAGACAGCTCAGATATTATTTAGATAAAACTATAAAGTTTGTTGCAAATCTTCATTCCAGGACTTTGGATTTGGCTGTTTTTAAGCAAACCATCTCCTCCTGGATTTCAAGGCCATTTCCTTTTGTTATTGTTTTCATGACAAATGTCTTTCCTCATCTGGGAAGGCACATTCTACTAGGGCAGTTGCTTTCTCTGGTACTTTTTCAAAGGTCTGGATACCGGTTCTATCCCTGTGGCTGCTTCTTGGTCCTCTGCTCATACTTTCACTAAACATTGCAGATTGAATGTTGTTTCCAGGGCCAGAGCAGGCTTTGCAAGGGCTGTCCTGCAAGTGTTTGTGGAGGGTTCTTTTCTGCCTTCCTCTTGAGCTCTTGTACTCTCCCTTATGTGAAGAATACTGCAACAGTGATGTGGAAGAACATGGTACAGTTGTGTAAAATCTTACCATGACAGTAGATGCCCTTCTCTTTACTGTTGCACTGTTGTAGTATTTGGTCTTTCCCTCCTTCCCCCTCTGTCATGATTCTTGCTCTGTATTCTGGTTGCCCTCCTGGCCAAGGGGGCCCGTCCTCCTTTATTTTTCTTTCTGGATGCACATGTTCCTCTTTTTCCCTGAGAGTATTCTCTTCCTCTAGGGGCTTTTTCAATTCTAAGTGTCTGTCTCCATGTCTCACCTTTATGCCATACATAATACACAGGAAGCATATGTGTGTATGACGCCTATAATAGCTGAAGGCTTTGGTATCCTTTCCAGACACTGGACTTGGCAGGAAAATCCCTTAGATGAAGAATACTGCAACAGTGAAGAGAGGGACATCTGTTGTTATTGTAAGATTTTACACAGCTGTACTTTTTTCCAGCATTTTTCATAAGTAAGCTCCATTCTACTTGGTTTAGTTTGCAAAACATTAAAGATAACAGAGTGAGCTTTAAAAAAGAATGAACCTAAAAATAGTCTTGATAGGGAGTGTTTATAGTGTTATAACTTAACATATGACATGGTTTTACTGGTGGAGTTGATTTTTGTGTGGAGGAGGGAGTACCAGAAGGAGCTGCCCTGCTATGAAAAGGACTGCTGTATTTCTGGGGAAGTGATGGATGCAGGGCTCATGAAATCTGTGATGTTATGTGCCTAGTCCCAGAGCCTGGTGTTTGTATGGAACAATGTTGACGAGGAGCTAAGGGAAGTTGCATGTCTGGAAGAATTTAGTTTCTCCTTTGCAGACTCATTCTGTACTGATAGCATGTGCTGCTGCTTCATTGTAATGTGGAGTGTCATAAGATAAGTGCTGTCATTGTCTTGTATGTAGAGCAGACAAGGGTGAAAAATCTGACTGTTGTAATATAGGAGTTGGTCTGAAGGGAAGAGGGGCGGTCATGTTTTGGGGTGAAGTAAATTTGTTTACCTGCACACTTTGTTACTCAGGACAGTAGTGGTCTGGATTTTCCAGCTGAAGAGGCACTGATGGACTTGAATTACTGTTGCAAGTCTGTTGGCCTCTCCTTGATATGAAGGATTTATGGATAATACTGTGATGGTGTTACCAAAGGCACATTGAAAGTTGAGCAGTGAGCAAGTGATGGAGAATTTCCACATGGCTGAAACATTTATTACTTGAATTTCAGGTGCTGTGACCTTGACAGTAGATTATAAATTTGGGGCTGTCATGGATTTATCCCACACAAAGAAATTAATTTTCATATACTTTTCAACCTCCAGTCATTGAAAATCATAACACTAAACATGAAAATTCATAGCAGAGGAGCACATTATTATTTTACTAAACAGAAAGTATTATATTCTAGACCTTGATGTCGATAGTGGTAGTGAATCTTTGTATAGGCATTTAATAAAGTATGAACTCATGAACAGGTGTGACTTGTATTAGGAACATCATGAGGAACAAGACTAAATTTTAAGGTCCAAAATCAGATAGCGCTATGCATAAGTCATAAAAGTTGAGAGGTATGCATTTTTGTAAAATATGTTGGTCATGTTTATTTTATTGACAATATTTGACTTAATTACTTTTGTTGTACTGACTGGCTTATCAAAGGGACCACGTGATTCTGCTGGAACCACCTAGAATTAGTACAATTTATAGCTGTAGTTAATCTGAATTTGTGTTTCCAGAAGTCAGGGGTAGAACTTGTCCAAAATAAATCATGGACATTGTACCTTACTTGCATTGTTGTAAATCTGTCTCTCTGCCTGTCTGTGAGAGAGAGGGGCACACGCTGGTGAAAACTTTACCTGAGAGCAGTTCTTTATTTTATCTAAGAAAGTCTGTTAGGGGGGATGTATTATCACCAGCTTTCTTTCTATATTCCCTTTTTCATTAAATCACTATCAGCTGTATGTCATCAGATCCCAGACTTCAGTTTTTTCTTTTCTGAGTTCTCATTTTGTTGTAGAGCCCAGTGGGGAAAACTATTACAGGTTTTTTCTTCACTTCTGGTACTCCAATAGTGTTGTGTTTGCTTCCATTGAATAAGAAAGTGAAGGATTTTTTTTCTTATGCTTAAAGAAGAGAAGTAACAATTTGACAAGAGTTCACATAATCAGTTTATTAATACACACAAAAATTACTGATGTAAAAAGTATGCTGTTGAATTCTTTTAATCCACATGCATATGTAACTGAGTTAGTTTCAGAAAATGTGTGTAAGCAAAAGATATGGTGTCATAGCTCCTGCATGCCAGTTATAACTGTGATAATGACTGAAGCAAAATTATGTTTGCATTTCTGCAATGTCCTTAACTCTGTTGGCATTATCCAGTCTGGTAGATGTTAGTTGCGGTTTACTTTTCTTCTTTCACCAGAAGATTTTTTAGATCTGTGTTATTCTCTGTGGAGACACAAAAAGTTAAAAGTTTTTTTTTTTCTGTTTATAACCTCCTCACAATTTTAAATTCTGTTGTGTGGTTTCTGATGCTTCTTCAACTGCAGTATAACCTGTTTGTGTTGTTTTCAGCAGAGTAGTGCAGTTTAACCCCATACCTTTGGTGTAGTAAACCTTCCCAAATAAGAAAAGATTTTATTTATGTTATACTACTGCTGCCTTTGCCTAGGATCTTTACTGAAAATTGTCCAGTTTAAATAATTTCATTTACATTATATCTAAATAAATATAGAATGGCTATGCCACTGATCTTCATGTGTTTCAGTTTTTCAGTCAATGTATTTGGGATCTTCTCTGTAAGTGGTGATGTCTGGATTTATTCTCAGAGATTAACCCCCCCCCCCCCTTGCGGGATGGATGGATGTCTGCTTCCTTCAGACAATGACATAGCCCAGCATAAAGGTGGCAATTACTTGTGCTCCTTCATTATTTTCTTGCCATAGCACTAAAATCCAAGGCATAACACTTCACGTTTCAGGTTAAGAGCGTGGCCTAATGGTTAAGGTGTTTGCCTCATAAACACAAGGTGCAGGGTTTGAGTCTCACAAGGGATAATTGGCTAGGCTTACAATGGCTCACAAGGGCAGTTAGCCTAGTACTAACCATGAACTCAGTGACCAAACGAACATGTAGAGTTTTCATAAGTCCATAGTTAACCTAGGCCTGCCAACTAAGACTGAGCAGATAAGTACCCAACTGTGGGCAACTTTATCTACTTTATTGAATAGGTTGCCATTGGGGTGGCTGTTGATGAGTGGCCTTCCATACAGTATGCTACAGAGAAGCCCGGTAGGTGTCTGTAAAAGGCTAATTCCACACAGGCTGAGTCTTCTACAACCAGTGTTTGTACTGTTTAGGTCTAGATTACAGTGTTCCTAATTGTCAGTGGTTAGTCAGAGAAGGAAATTAGCCCTCTCACTGTACCTGGATAAAAATAGACTTGTAGCCCTCAAAGCTTGTGGCTGAGTTCCATCATCACGATAGAGTGGTCATCCCATATAAAAAAAAAATTTGGGGGGGGCCCAAAATAAGTAGGAAGGGGGGTCTCCTGAGTGGTAGGCTCTTTAGGTCACCCTAGGTCCTAGAGTATTGCCTCCATGTAGGCCCATGTGCACCCCCTGGCTCTTAACATCTGCTAATACTGAAATCTTTGGTATTGCCTCTCTGAAGACTACCATACCTTTGGACAAGTGCATGCCTTCTCAGACCAAAATCAAAGTCATTCCTCCATAAGTGGATGCTGGTTCCCTGGTATCTAGTTGGGGTGCACTTCAGTAATTATGGAAAGGGAGGGTGATATCCCTACAATAATAGTGAAAAAGAATTTTGCATCATGTGGTAGGGCCTAGATATGTCCCCCAAAGGCTTATAAATCATTGGCCACCCATGTCCTCTTGAAGTCCCATACATTTGAGCCAAGAATTTCAGCCATGTCACACTAACTGCCCTTGGTGGCTTTATCACTGTTTCCCAGGCCCAGGTTTACTTCCTTGCTATTTGACTTTGCTTCTACAGCAAGACTGTTTATAAAGTACATAATTCCAATAATTATTTATTGCAAAGTCAATGGTATTCACTAAAACCCTTACCTGGATGACTGCTGTATTCCAAGCCAGTCACAGATTGAAGTCGCGGTCCCTCAGCTTTAGTCATGTGTTTCCACCTGCTGAGACTGTTTCTGAACAATATCAAATCAAATTTTACACCAGCCATGTCTGTAGGTTTCCTGGTGGCACTCTTGGGTACAAAAACATCTTGGTCTTTTCAAATCCAGGAGAGGGTGGACTCCCTCATCATCTTTTTTTCTGGTGCATGGCCCTAAAAACACTGATCACTGCCTGTGAAATTCTGAGGACCATTTCAATTGTTCCACTGGCAAGACTCCACATTGATAGTACAGTGGCTCATGTGGAACACTTGGACGTAGCATAACCATCCTTAGAGTGTTTCACCCCAGTCCTGCCTTGTGTGATGAGTAAGAATGGTGGATACAAGAGTCCTACCTTGTGTCATAAAAATTAGAATGGTGGATACAAGGGAGTCCTGCTTTGTGTCATAAAGGAGTTAGCGTGGTGGATACAATATTCCCGCCTTGTGTCATAAAGGAGTTAGAATAGTAGATACAACAGGTGAGCAAGACCAACAGGATTGACAGCTTTCAGACAACTTCTCCCTGAATTAATTTTACCTTTGTGTGTTTCAGACATTGTCTGGGGAGACCAACAACCAGGATCTGAGACTGAAAGGCTTCTGGAGCCCCACAGAGAGGGTAAGACACAAAAACATAAAGGAGATGTTGGCTACCTACATCCCTATGCAAAGAATTCCTTGTAGGCAAGTTCAGCAGAATTTCATCAGATCCTTAGGAGCTTTTCTGGAGTTAATAACCAGGTGAGGGTATCAAATTAGACCTTTTTGCTTCTCTGCATAACAAGCAACTAAGGAACTTCAGCCAAAGTGCTCTACACAAACAGGCTTGGACATTGGATGTCCTTTCTCTGAATTGAGAATATGCACTTTTGTCTTCCCTCTTTGTACCCTTTCTGCCTATGGTAATACAGAAGGTAAAGGATGAGATGCCAGAAATGATTCTGATTTCCTCTTTTGGCTAAGGCAACACTGGGTGTTTATCATACTGATCACTGTATATGGATTATATCCTGACAAGGATATAACAACCATCCTGAATCTAAAGCTTCAAGGCACTGTCTGTGTGCCCAAACTAATAGCTCAAGCTGAGCTGAGTAAAATGACAGGTTTGGGTGCCAACCCCTTCAGAGCTTTCCTGTTGCCAAAGAGTACTCTCCTCAGAGGCCTTCAAGGACTGATGATCGGGTCATGCTGTTCCTCTGCTGGGCAGATAAGTTCATTTTGGGAAAAATAATAAAAAAAAATGTTTTGTCTATTAACAATTTCCTGTTCGTGAAAGTTAAACTAGAGGTTTGCATTTTAATGGACTGTCACAAGACTGTATTGTACTTTTAAACAAGAGCTGTCATTTCTTTGTCAGTTTAAAAATTGTTTAAAGTATTTAAAAGACATTTTTTGTGAAAAATTGTTTATTTTCCTTTTTGGGGGTGGATAAGTCTTGTAAAGTGATTTTTACTGTGCTTTTCTGTGAAAAAGTGACTTAAAGGATTTAAATTTTTATGGGCTTTTTTGCATTTCTTTTCCCCAGAAAGAAGCAACATTCTTGGCTTGACCACGAAACAAACTGTGCCCCCCATGCTCGGTCCTTCTTTCAGCCACAAAAAGAAAAAGTTAAGCAAGCAGCCTTTGCCACCAGACCAGGCTAGCAATTTGCCTCAGCCACAGGTGGGTGACTCAACTATGGCCATCAGTTGTACCTCAGACCACTTGTCTTTTATTCCAGATCCCTCTGGTGTGGTTCCTATAGCCACTATGGACTGGGGGTTAGCCACATCCTCTGTGGCTTTTGGGATCCCCTCAATAAGCAAGGGAGAGCCACTCTTGTTGGTCCTGAGAAAGGGAACAAGAAAGGCTTCCCTGTTTTGTCAGAATGTTGTGCCCATCCCTAGGAAGGCTGCTGCTGCCATTAATAAAACTATTGGTCCAATTTTTCTTGTCAAAAAGAAGCAGAAAGCAAAGCACGTATCTAGTCCTTCTCAAATTTCTTTGGACAGGAGGAATTTACCGGTTCTGGCTCAAAGTTTAATTCAGGATATTGATCTTTCTTATAAAGTAGTTTCTGGTAAAAGAAAAAAGGTATCTCTCTCCCCCTGAAGAGATTCAAGATTCTGAATCTGGACAGGAAGTTGCTGGGACAGATATAGTGTTTTCTACTCATATTTCCATTGCAGACTCTGATGAGAGCTTGGTTTCTGATTCTCTCTGTGGTGTTTTCTCTTTCTGTGAGACTATTAACAGAATGTGCCAGTGTTCTCAGTGGGAGTACAGTGAGGTTTCTCAGTCCCTCAGAAAATGCTGTGAGCTGTTAGAGAAGGAATTTTCAAAACCTTCACCTCTTCCTCCTTATGACAGCTTTGGAGGTTGCGTGTGTTACTGCCTGCAGTTTTCCTGATAGTCAGCCAGCTGCCCCTAAAAAGGCAAATAAGAAATATAAAGTTCTTTAGTTTTTTAAGTTTTCATACACTCTCCCCAAACCTGAACCAGCAGCTATAGCTTTAATTTATCGTTCTGCTGCTAAAAATTGAATTAATTCCAATCCTCCTCTTTCTAATAAGAGTGTCAGGAATAAGCATAGGAAAAAATGTGTATGCTTCTGCAGCTTTGATATGCAGATGTTATGTGATCCTATCTCGCCTACATTCTGTACTGATGGGTTCGCAGCCGATCCTCAGCTCCGACTCGGCACGCTGTACTATAGAGCGAAGTCTCTAATTGGCTGAGCTATTCTACATCCCAGGATGCACCACCACTACTTCCCCAGATCTTGTTTGCCGCTTGACAGCAATAGACGTGGTCTCGACTTGGCTGGGCTAAGTACTCTTTACTGACTAATTTCCTGTCAGAATTTTGATAATTTTTCAACCAAAAGCTGTTTTAACAGCTACTAAATGTTTTTTGTAGAGTTTGTGTGAGTTTGATTTTATGTGGATTGTTGTTAGCGTTAGGTTCCCGCTTAATTTAGTAGGGATTCCCTCACGCTCTATTTTGGACATTCTTAAGGTCCTTTTTGTTACAAAATTGTTTGTTAAAAAACTTTTTGTGTCTGGTATTTGTCTACACGTCGAGGTTCCATTTTAGTTAGAGGGGCCTTGCCCTCGCGTTCTGCTAGAGCTGTGTTACAACTTTTTTTGTCTGTGTGAGTTGTTGGCCTATCCTGTTTAAGTTAGAAGGATTAGGCTTTTCTGTGTTCTCAGTTACCTTGATTTTTGTGTGTGTATTTGTGATATGTCGAAGGAACATAGGCCTTCGGGCTTTAAGAAGTGTACCAAGTGTGGGTACAAAATGTCAATCACGGATGATCACTCCCTGTGTGTTTATTGTTTAGGCCCCAAACACCTTCAAGAGTCGTGCAGTGTATGCCACGCTTTTTCTTCACGTGTCCTCCAAGAGAGGAAAAACAAATTAATATTGAAAGGGCTTATCACCCCTTTTTTTGAAGAGGCTTTATCTTCTTCTCCCTCTCCTTCCAAAAAGAAGAGGTCTTCGGCTCCGACCAGTCCGTCGGAGCCGACAGCAAAGAAATCAAGGCAGGCTTCTCCGTCGGCTCCACGGACTTCGGAGCCGAGGTCGGAATGGTCTGCCTCGATGCCTCCAGCCTCGACTCCTCTGTCTTCAGAGCCGAGTGCTCGAGCATCGAGAGGTGGGTCACCTTCTCCGGCTCCATTGGTTTCGGAGCCGAGAAAGGTCGCTCGCTCAGACTCTTCTACCTTGGCGCCGAAGTCCCTGTCAGCTCTGAGGGAAATTGCTGTACTGGTGGAATCTCCCTCGGCGCCGATATTACTCGAGACTATTCGGAGCTGGTCCCCCAGTCTTTCAGAACCGGCGGAGAAGTCAACTCAGGCCCGATCGGTCTCTTCTCAGTCTTCGAGGATGTCCGATTCGGATATAGACAGGGTGCTGCAAAGGCTGTTCCAGTCTCCAGTTTTCCAAAAATTAGTCTCGGCTCCAGCCCAGTCGGCTTCGGAGCCGATCGTCCACCCTGTAGTATTGGTTCCTCCTCCAACAGCCTCGGCGCCATTGGAGTCAGTGCTAGTGGAGCCAGTGGAGGTTCTTGGGTCAGCTCCGACCCTTACTCCAACCCCGACCTTCGGGTCGGAGTTCGGTACACGGACCTCCTCGGTCGGCCCCGGGGGTGACGTTTCGGGTCCGATGCTGTCGGTCCCGAGCCTCCCTCTCAGTGCGTTGGCTGTGGGAGTGCCGTCTACTGTTGTGGCCTCGGGGGTCGGACCTTCCCAGGACTTGGGGGGTCCGGCCTTCAGGGCCATGAGGAGTGCTTTGGCCAAATCTTCCTTGGCTACCTCCACCATCTCTCCGGCACCTTCCCTTGGCATGGAGACTAGTTCCTTTGTTGTCCCCCTGTCTCAAGACAGCGGAGCCCTGGGGCCTGAGGTCATCCCCATTGGGGATTCCTCCCTTCCTAAGGGTCCTTCCGAGGCTTCTTCGGAGGAACCTCCCAGGAAGAGACAGTGTAAGAGGAAGCACGTCGACTCGCCTGATGAGTCTCTCACATCAGACACCGACCTCGAAGATGCGGAGGGGTCCCCCAAGTCGTCCTCGGATGATGTCTCCTTTGTGGACATCTTAGAAATCCTCAAGCAACGAGGCGACTGGTAGTCCAAACCCCCTTCTGCTGAGGAGTCGGTCTTCCTCAAGGCCTTCGGGGCTCAGCCTTCCGCCTCCTGGGTGTCTCCGCCCTTCGATGAGCTCCTGGATTTGATCTCTCGAAGGGCGTGGGAGCACCCAGATTCTGTGGAACCGGTGCCAGCTCGCCCGAATAAATTTCTGTCAGCCCCCCCTGAAAAGGAATTCTTATCTAAAGGTGTGGCCATAGATGCCCTGGTGGTGGCATCTGCTACCCAGCAAGATGTGGCAGAGGCTTCGACGTCCGTCCATTTACCTAATAAAGAGTCCAGGAGTATGGATCGGTACGGCAAGCGCACCCTTACTTCAGCAGCCTTTACTTTAAGGTCTCTGAATTACCTGACGCACTTCACCAGACTTCAGAGGGATCTGGTCAAGGAGCTTTCAGATACCCTCTCTGGTAACCTACCTGAGCAGTTGGCCCAGACGGTTAGCTCTCAGTTGGCTACCCTGTCATCTATATCGAACTCGTCCATGAGGCTCATTTCATATGCGGCCGAGGGGGCGAGTAGAGCGGCGGGTACAGGTGTTGCTCTACGGAGACAGGCCTGGCTCCGCCTGTGTCATTTTGCGGAGGCCTTCAAATCTTCCTTTGCCGATGCTCCCTTTGATGGGTCCTCCCTGTTTGGACCCAAGGTAAAGGACACCTTGACCCACTGTGAACAAGAGGGTAAGACTTTGACTGCCGTAGGGGCACGGTTTTCCACTCCCTTCCGGCCTTATCCCAAGGCTAGAAGAGGGGGGAAAATGTGGTTCCGCAAATCTCAGAAGACTTACCCCTCACAGCAGGATGATCCCCTTCTAGAGGCAGAGGGGGGGGAAATTTTTCAGGAAGACGCCATCCCAGAGGCGGCAGGGGTCCCCGCAACACTGGAGACCACGAGTCCTTTCATGGCTCCTCAACCTTCCAGCATCCCTGAAGGATTGCCCGACTGCGCCGCTCCAGAGCCAGTTGGGGGTCATTTTTCGAGGCACCTAAAGGCCTGGGAGAATATCACCCAGGACCGATGGGTGCTCCGGATCATTGCCGGAGGTTACAACATCCCCTTTTCTCAGCCCCCCCCACCATCCCGGAAAATCCCGGACCCACCACCCAGTCAACGGGATCTCACAGCCATCGAAATTTCAAAGCTGCTTCAAAAAGGAGTCATCCAACCGGTCCCTGAAGACCAGACCAGATTAGGGACTTACTCAAGATTCTTTTTGGTGCCAAAAAAGACCGGGGACATGAGGCCCATCTTGGATCTCAGCAAGCTCAACCATTCTGTCAAGAAGTCCAAGATCCGGATGGTCACCTTACAATCCATTCTCCCGCTGCTGGAGAAAGGTGTTTGGATGTGCTCTATAGATCTCAAGGACGCCTATTATCACATCCTGATAGATCAGGCATCCAGGAGACACTTGCGCTTCAGCCTGGGAGACAGTCATTACCAGTTCTGTGCACTGACCTTTGGTCTCACCACAGCCCCCAGGGTGTTCACCAAATGTTTGGCGGTGGTGACTGCTCACCTGAGAAGTCTAGGATTCCAGGTGTTTCCATACCTAGACGACTGGCTCCTAACTGCCACCTCCAGGCATCTACTCTTACAAAACCTAGCAGCCACTATTTCTCTAGGCAACTCCCTAGGAATCACCTTCAATTGGGCAAAGTCTGTGTTGCTGCCATCTCAGCGCATACGGTTTATCGGAGTAGAGATAGACTCAAAGCAAATGCGGGTCTATCTTCCTACAAAGAGGATAGAAACATTACAATCTCAGGTCCGAGCATTGCTCTTCAAACGCCGAGCCCCAGCAAGGATGGTCCTACAACTGTTGGGTTCCATGTCGGCTACTGTTCTCCTAGTTTCCTTGGCAAGATTGCACATGAGGATTCTCCAGTGGCTCCTGTCAGTCCAGTGGTCGTATCAGGATCTCCCTCTCAGTCACCTCATTATAATCACGGAGACGTGCAAACAGGACCTCCGTTGGTGGCTTCTGTCCTCCAACCTAGATCAGGGGCGACCCTTCGTTCCTCCACCTCCAGTGGCCACTTTGACTACGGACACCTCCCAGACGGGGTGGGGGGGACATTACCTGGGCAGGTCAGTCCAAGGCAAGTGGCACCCCGACGAGAGTTCCCTACACATCAACATAGTGGAAATGAGGGCGGTGCTTCTATCGCTACAAGCACTACACAGTTACCTTCCCCAGGGCATGATTGCCGTTCAGTCCGACAACATGTCAGTAGTCTGGTACCTGAACAAGCAGGGAGGGACCAGGTCCTACCCCCCTTTGCAGAGAGGCCATGAAAGTATGGGATTGGGCTATTGCAACCAACCGTTTCTTGGTAGCAACACACATTCCGGGGAGATCCAATGTGATAGCCGACAGACTGAGCAGAACTATTCTCTCCCTGCACGAGTGGTCTCTGAATGACAGAGTGGCAACTCAGATCTTCAGAAGATGGGGAACTCCTTGTTGTGACCTCTTTGCAACTCCCCTCAACACGAAATGTCTACAGTTCTTTTCTCTCACCCCAGTTCCGGGGTGGTTTCCCAAGGACGCCCTAGTCCAAGCTTGGCCCAACGGCCTACTGTACGCCTTTCCACCGGTTCCCCTACTTCCCAGGGTGATCCAGAAGGCGATTCACTTGCAGTGCAAGATGATTTTAGTTGCCCCATACTGGCCTCGTCAAGTCTGGCTACCCTTTCTTCGGAAATACGCACTGGACGGTCCATGGTTTCTGGACCAGGTTCCAGATCTCTTGATCCACCAGTCGGGACAGCTGCATCAGTCCCTTCACTCATTAAGGTTAACAGCTTGGCTCCTCCACTTCCAACCATAGTCAGGAACTAGGTTTTGGACTCGGAAGTCATACATATCTTGTCCTCGGCCCATAAGAATTCCACTAAGAAAATGTATAACAGCAAATGGAAGAGATTCGCCATTTGGGCCCAGCTCCGGGGATTGGATCCCATTACTGCCCCGGTGTCAGAAGTTTTAAAATTTTTAGCTTCCTTATTCAATCAAGGTTCTTCGGTCTCTACCATTAAAGTTCAATTAGCAGCTATTTCTAATTTTCATGAAAGTATAGACCCACCTTTGATGAGCAATAAGTTGTGTAAAGCCTTCATGAAAGGTGCTGGGCTGCTACAACCTCCGATTTCTCATCCAGCTCCACCGTGGGATCTTAATTTTGTATTAGGTGCTTTGACATCTTCCCCCTTCGAACCGGCAGCAACTTGTGACTTGAAATTTCTTTCTTGGAAGACTGCCTTTTTGGTGGCAATTACATCAGCCAGAAGAGTTTCGGAACTTCAAGCCCTATGTGTCAAACCACCGTACCTGGTTTTTCATAAGGATAGAGTATCCCTCAGGCCTAATCCATCCTTTGTTCCCAAAGTTTGTTCTAGTTTTTGTCTTCAACAGTCATTGGAACTCCCAGTTTTCTTCCCCAACTACTCAGACAGAGCGGAATATATCTTCCATTCATTGGATGTTCACAGGCAATTGCGTTTCTACTTAGATAGGACGCACCAAACACGGAAAACAGATCAGTTGTTTATGTCCTTTTCGGACAATAAATTGGGCAAAGCTGTCACGAAGGTCACTATTGCCAAGTGGATCAGAGACTGTATCAGTCATACTTACTTTCTTTCTAATAGAGAGCTTACAACCACTGTGAAAGCTCATTCTACAAGAGCTATGGCTACTTCGACAGCCTTTCATTCCAAGCTTGCCATTAGTGACATTTGTGCTGGCTACCTGGTCTTCTCCTCACACCTTCATTTCTCATTACAAATTGGATGTGGCATCTCGGGGGCGAGCTTCCTTCGGTTCCACAGTTCTCAGGAGTGTTTTCCAGTGAGCCACCCAGGAATCAGGTGCTAGGGACGCTGTCCCATCAGTACAGAATGTAGGCGAGATAGGATCACATAACATCTTTTAGTTATGTACTTACCATAACTTTAGATGTTTGGGATCCATCTCTCCTACATTCCTAATAACCCACCCTCCTTTCCCCTGCCTTGGAGATCAGAAGAGACCGGACGGTTCGGTTTAACCGTTTCATCTTGAAACACCTGGCAATGTTATTTCAACTGTCTATGACTGTGTGCATGTGTGCGGACAAACAAGATCTGGGGAAGTAGTGGTGGTGCATCCTGGGATGTAGAACAGCTCAGCCAATTAGAGACTTCGCTCTATAGTATAGCGTGCCGAGTCGGAGCCGAGGATCGGCTCCGAACCCTTCAGTACAGAATGTAGGCAAGATGGATCCCAAACATCTAAAGTTATGGTAAGTACATAACTAAAAGTTTTGAGTTGTCAGGCTTGTGTTAGTTTGTTCTAATTGCAAAGTGTTGAGGGTGAAAGACATGCATCTGGAGTGTTTCTCCTTGGGCTACCACTGAAAATTGGCTTTGTTCCAAATAGGGCTTTCCCAGTAAACAAATGTTAAATAAATGTTTTGTATGCACGTTGTTTAATTTCTTTCATTGTACAAGTCAGTACTCTGTTTACAGTATGTGTATAACTCAGTTGATGATACTTCCAGGGCTGTGGTCACTGGTACTGCTTTGAGGAGGTTTGCCTGGCTGCATTCTCTGAACCTCCCAGGTGATAAAAATGAGATTCTAAATTTTCCCTTGGATAAAGATTTACTTTTTCACCCCTCTGCTGCAGAGGTGATCAAAAATTGTAATAAAAGGGGTAATTTTATACAGGCAATATCTAAAACTTTTCAGCCCTCATTTTTCCAAATTTTCTAAGGGATTCTCTAACCCCTCATCCAATTTTGGCAAAAAAAACAAATATATTTATGGGTTCCATACACTAGATCAAATTTTCACTAATTTGAAATAGTGCATGGAATGCTCACGGCAGCAAAAGTACACTTAATCAAAAGTGCACTTACGCGAAGTTCAGTACAACGAATGGGTGTTGTACTGAACTTCCATGCAGTAATCATGGACCTTAGAGTTAGGGCACGGGTCATAGTAAGGAGATAGCCCTTAGGGCTATCCCCTTATCATGACTCGTGCCCTAACCCTAAGGTCCATGACAACTGCAGCGCAGTGAAGGACATAGCAATGTCCTCCACTATGGTGTGATAGTCACGAAACTTAGGCTTAGGGCATGGGTTAGGGTAAGGGGATAGCTTTACTAACTATCCCCTTACCCTAACCCGTGCCTTAACCCTAAGGTCTATGACTATCGCACCATAGTGGAGGACATAGCTTGTGTTTTATGTCCTCCACTGTGCTGCGGTGTTTTCGGTGAAGTGCACTTATGCAAAAGTTCACTTTCGTTAAAGTGAACTTTCGCAGAAGTGAGGCTTCCTATTACAAGTTTGAAGTAGTGAACTTTCATTCTTGTAATAGGAATCCATATATATATATATATATATATATATATATATATATATATATATATAAACAATCTTTACAGAATGAACGTAAGCAGGCATTTAAGAAAAATGGCAATGGGGCTCCAAAAGAATTCTAGAACCCCCTAAAACCAAGGACAGTCCAACAAGTCAGAATGACTATTTAAGGGACCTTGTCCCCCCCAACACACACACACACACACACACACACCCTGGCAACCCCTTTTCTCTTCCATAAAGTTTGTATCTCCACTTTTTTATATGGCAACAAATAGTTTCAGACAAATGGATTCTGAAGATCATTCATCAAGGTTACAGATGGCTGTGGGTGGAAAGTCCTTCTTTACAGGGGCTAGTCCCTCATCCACTAGACCAGACTCCACCTGTCTTTCAAATTATTTGCCAAGGAATTATAGGATCAGTTCCTTCTTCCCAGGTGGAAAAGGTTTTATTCAAGGATGTTTTTAGAATCACAGGAAGAAAATGCTGTCACTTCACAACCTGTTACATTTTCTTCTTTCTAAAATTTTCCTAGTAACACTTGCTTTAAAAGATGCTTATCATCACATTCCTATTTATACGAACTTCAGGCATTTGTTAAAGTTTTGTTTTTCTGGATAACATTAACATTACTCTGCCTTACTCGTTGGACTATCTACTGCACCAGTGGTCAGTGTCTAGCAGGCTATAGGGTATCCACATTTTCCCATACTTAGACCGTCTTTTTCAGGGAGTCATGAATCTCACTTGGGTGAAAGATCTCTTACACAAGCTAGGATTCCAAGAGAACATTCAGAATTCATTTTTGACTCCTTCACACAGGATTGTGTTACTGCAGTGTCAGCTAGGCACCTCAGTTCAAAGATCTTTTCCTTCACAGAAAAACATTTATCTATATCTAGTTCTAAGGTTTTCTACTTGGACTTCAGTCCCTGCAAGGGAATACCTCAGGATTTTAAGTCTCATGGCATCTATTATTCTCATGATACTCCTGGCAAGACTCCATATGTGAAAGATACAGTGGTATCTGAAGTCTCTTTGGTCACTGCACCAACATCCTTGTCCTGTCAAATCCCAGTGCTAGGGTTTGCCAGAGGGGAAATCACTTGGTGGAGATAGCAAATATCCTTAAATCCAAGTCTCCCCTTCTCCCTCCTTGTTCTAAAGCAGCCATTCATCACAGATGTCTCAGACTTTGCTTGGGGAGCAGTGTCCAGAGGGACACCAAGGACAGATGAAAGCATGTAAATATAAGAGATGCTTGCCCTGATGAAGGCACTCATCTCTGTGAATCATCTTTGATCCCCAGGCACTCTTCCAGTTGTTACAGACAATACAACCGTCATGTGATACATCAACACGCAAGGGGGGAACTAGGTCATACCCCCTTTGCAGGCTAGCCATATTAGCTTGGGATATAGCTTCACAGCATAATCTTACTCTATCTGCATCCACAGAACACCAAAGGCAGATAGAACGACTGCTCAATCCTCCAAGACAGACAAAAAAGAAGTGAAAAGACATTTGGAACAACTTGGATATTCTCAGTCCTCTTCAGCTCTGGCTTCAGAACCACTTAAGAAAAACCTGAAAAACTTTGGATCTTAAAGGTAAGTTTTTGGATTCGATGTCTTCAGATACCAGACTGTATCTTCAGATCTCACACATCTTGAATTTAAACAACTACCTAGGACTAGATATGCATTTTCCTTGGATGCTGTACCCTTTCAGCTCCTAGAAAGACACCGTCATTAAAGGTCACCCTCTATAGCTTCTTCCCATTCTTCCAGAAGTCTCATAGTAGCTGATGTGGACAGAATGATAAAGTTTCTCTCGACACAAATTCAAATTGAAGATGTTCATCGTGTTTCACTGTTGCAGTCATTACTCTTGGGTTATCCTGCTGGCAGGCTACCCACAGTCAGCCAGAATTCCAAAGTCTAGGTCCGGCGTCGGTTGCTGTCGCCACTTCCTGACGCCAGTGCCAGGGTATAAAATGCAGCCGACGCCATTTTCTTCAGTCTTTCTTGCCGCGTGGTGCCCGAAGCAAAAGCAGTTCGTAAGTGCCGTTCAGCCGACTTTTGAGATTCTCAAATACGAATTTCAGGACCGAAGTCTTCATTAAAGCTAAGTACCCTGTTGGGGAAACTTTTTTCTTGCTCCAGACCGATGTCAGAAAAAGTTAACAATTGTATTTCTTGTGGGAAGCAAATACCTCATAAGGATTTTCGCTCTTACTGTATTCCTTGCATAGGCCCTGTTCATAACGTTGCTAGTTGTCGGTTTTGTGCTAGATTTAACCAACGCACTATCAAGCGTCGGTTTGATTTTGCATTCCATTACTTTGGTCGAAGATTTAATTATATAATGCCGTCAGAGCAGCCGACAACCGGAGTTTACAAAAAACGCAAGGACAAGCAAAAAGATAGGCATCCGAGGTCCAAAACTGACGACGAAACCTCTGCTAGGCCAGTCGCCGGTTCTCAGTGAGGCACTTTCGCAGCCCCTGGCGCCTGCTACCTCAGAGCCACAGGCTGCTTCCGACTCCCACGTGGATCTGACTGGGCCTCTGGATACTCAAGGTATTGGACACTCGGAAATCATAACATCAGATGGGTCTGGAGCCGCTGAGCAGGCATCGGCTTCTGAGGGTGTCTTCAGACCTACACAACTATATATTAAGCCATCTTCAGCTTCAAAGGCAAAGACCAAAGCATCACTAAAGACAAAGAAACAAGTACAGCATTCTCCTACTCGGACTTCCATGCCTAAAAAACAGATGCTTAAAATGGCCGAAGACCTAATTACTTTGATCAGGGGCTCCCATCCTCCTCCTTATAAGAGGCCTAGGCAAGAGACAGAGTATGATTCTTCTGATCAGGTTTCTATTTCCTCTGATTCCTCTTCTGAACAGGATTACTCCATGCTTCCCTATGAGGATTCTGATGCTGAAGAATCCATTCCTTCAGCCTCTCCTCCTGAGGATTATTCTTTTGGGGAAACCCTACATACCATGAGGGAACATTTCCAGTGGGAGAGCCAAGATTATTCTGAATCTAAGAAAAGGCTCAGAGACTTTCTGCTACATGTTCATCATGCATACAGCTGCAGTCATAACAGATGGGTTTTCCTGCCGTCAGGGGTCCTCGTTGGCGAATTCCAAAGTCTAGGTCCGGCGTCGGTTGTCGTCGCTTCTTCCCTGACGTCAGTGTGACAGGGGTATAAAAGAACCAGCCGACGCCATTTTCTTCAGTCTTTCTTGCCGTGCGGTGCCCGAAGCAGAAGCAGTTCGCAAGTGCCGGTCGGCCAGCTCCTGAGATTACAAATATTTTTCAACCGAAGACTTCTTGGAAGCTAAGTACCCCGTTGGGGAAACTTTTCTTGCCTCAGACCGATGTCAGACAAAGTTAATAATTGCATTTCATGTGGGAAGCAAATACCGCATAAGGATTTCCATTCCCTCTGTATACCTTGCTTAGGCCCAGACCACGACGTCTCGGCCTGTCATTTTTGTGCTACATTCAACAGACGCACTATTAACCGTTGGGCGGAGTTCGCCCAACACTATTTTGGCAAAAAGTTTAATTACAACATGTCGTCGGATACTCCAACTCCAATTTTGAGTAAACGACGTAAAGATAAGGACCGACATACGAGGTCCGTGACTTCTACCGACACCACGCTAAAGCCGACTACATGTGTTCCGGTTCTCAGCGAGGTGCCTATGCAGCCCCTGTCTACCGATGACACTTCATTAGCAGTGTCTTCTGTGCCCGAGGTCGCAGGCTGTTTGGCCCACACCCCGACTACAGATACCGAAGTCACACTTGGCGGGGAAACTCAGAGTTCAGACAGGCCTGCCACCTCTCAAGGTGTCTTCAGGCCTTCTTCTTCCTTTTCCATTAAGGCTTACACTAAATCTAAAGCAGCCATGCATTCTAAAAGACAAGCTCCACAGGGCCCCTCTCAAGGCCCCATGCCTAAAAAGCAGATGCTCAAAATGGCTGAGGATTTGATTACACTTATCAGGGGTTCTCAACCCCCCTCGGACAAAAGGCCCAGAGTAGAGGAAGAATACACCTCCTCGGACCAGGCCTCCATTACTTCAGAACATTCTGAGGACCAGGAACATTCTTACTCCCCTTTTGAAGATTCTGATGCAGAGGAGTCCATTCCCTCTGTCTCCCCCCCTGAGGATTACTCTTTTGGGGAAACCTTGCATACCTTGAGGGAACACTTCCTCTGGGAAGGCCAAGAGTACTCAGACTCCAAGAAAAGGCTCAGGGATTTCCTCTTGCTCTCTCAGCACAGGCCTCTGGCTATACCTCCTGTCTTAGACATACTAGATGATGTGTATTCAGAGGCCAGCCTTAACCCAGATTCTTTACCTCCAGCTCCAGTCAAGCCTGACAGGTATTACCGGGTTCCTGATTCACACCAATTCCTATACAAAAGCCATGTGGCTGACCCAGAAACTATTTCACAGGGTCACAAGGGAATTAAGGCCTCCACTGCTAAAAATCCATTACCTTCAGAGAGAGATTCCAGAGCTTTAGAAGGGTGGGGGAAAAAGGTATACACCTCGGCCACTTTAACCATGAGGGCATTAAACTGTCAGTTCCATATGTTAAAATATCAACAGTTTTTGTTATCTCAGTTGAAAAGCAAAATGTCACAACCTGAACAACCAGACTTGAAGGAGTTGCAGGATTTGTTGCATAGTGCAGAGCAAGTGGGTAAACATACCTTGCAATGTGGTTTTGATGCTTTAGAGGCCTCTTGTAGAGCTGCTGTTACAGGATCAGTCATACGTAGACATGCTTGGCTCAAAGAGCAAACCTTACCAGATCATGTCAAAGCTAAATTACTAGATGCGCCTCTTCAAAAAGATGTATTGTTTGATGTTAAAGCTGAGGAGGTATTAAAGAAAATGGAGGAAAAGGCAAAATCAATGCAAACAGTGAAAGATTTCCTACAGGTACAACCGCCACGTTTCAGTAGAAATTGGCCTTCAAAAAATTGGTCCTTTCCAGCCACGGACAGACCTCAAAGAGGTAGATACAGGCGCCCGAGAGGTAGAGGGCAATCTCAAGGATCATTTAGAGGCAGACAATGGCAAGCACCTTCACAAAGAGGTGGTGAGGATAGTTCACAGCCATTCAGAAAGCAGACCCAATGACTTTCCCCTTTGCATGCCAAGCAAGGCTCAAATGGCAGCACCTTTAGGTGGAAAACTGGCATTATTTTCAAAAAATTGGCATATTGTCACAAAAGACAAATGGATCCTGGACATTATAGACAGAGGCTACAGATTCCACTTTCACACCCTTCCAAAAATGAGAGGCATGCCAAACCTGCCACACAATCAAAGGGCAGAGGCACAAAAACAAATTTCAGATCTCATGGACATGAAAGCTATTCAAGAGGTACCTGCACAAGAACAGGGTCAAGGTTTTTATTCCAGACTATTCCTGGTACCAAGGAAGGGCAAAGATTGGAGACCTATTTTGGACCTATCCATCCTAAACACATGTTTACTCGTACCAAAGTTCAAGATGCTCACATTACAGCAGCTTCTTCCCATGCTGGGCAAGGAGTCTTGGCTGGTAACATTGGACCTCAAGGAGGCATACCTGCATGTCCCAATCAGACAAGATTGCAGAAGATACCTCAGATTTCTTGCAGGTTCATCCCATTATCAATTCTCTGCATTGCCCTTTGGCTTATCTACTGCTCCCAGTGTGTTCACGAAATGCCTGGCATCAGTAGTTGCCTTCTGCAGACTTCAAGGGATACAAATATACCCATATCTGGACGACTGCCTGATCCAAGCGGACAGAAAACACACTCTTTTGAAACACCTGGCATTTGTAATAACGTTGTTGAAATCTCTGGGATACACAGTCAACAAAAAGAAGTCAAGACTAATACCCTCTCAAACAATAATTTTCCTGGGTGCCAGCTTGAAAACAAACACCCAGATGGCCTACCTCACGCCAGAGAAACAAGGGCAATTAACTCAATACTTCAGAAAACTGGCAACCTTCACCAGGCTGACTGCAAGGAAAATCCTGCAGGCTCTGGGATTCATGGCATCTTGCATCCTGCTAATCCCATGTGCAAAGCTGCATATGAGGAAACTTCAATGGTACCTAAAAAACTTATGGTCTCAACACAGCCACAGTTTGGAAGCAATCATACCACTGATTCCATGTCTTCAAAAGGAATTTCTGTGGTGGGCTCAAGCATGCCAAAGAAACATAGGTCTCCCATTCTGCAAGCCTCAAGCAAATCAAGTCATCACAACAGACACCTCGGACTACGCCTGGGGGGGCGCACATGACAGATCGGTGCATTCAGAGCAAATGGTCACAAAAAGAAAAACACCTACACATCAATCAAAAGGAAATGCTAGCAGTAATAAATGCTATTATGGCTTTCAAAGACCTACTGCATCCAGGACAGCTATTGATAAGAACAGACAACACCACAGTGATGTGGTACATAAACAAACAGGGAGGAACTCATTCATATCCCCTGTGCAGACTAGCCATGTCCCTTTGGAACATGGCTCTGGAATTGCAAATCCAACTTCAAGCACAATTCCTGCCAGGAAAGGAAAACACACTGTCAGACAACCTGAGCAGAAATATGACAGATCCACACGAATGGAAGTTGCATCCTCAAGTTTTTACAATGATAATTCAAGCATGGGGAAGGCCAGACATAGATCTCTTTGCCACCCACAGAAATTACCAATTGACAAAATTCTGCTCAAGGACCTTTCATCCACAGGCCTGGAAAGTGGATGCTCTCTTTCAGTTGGACAACAATGACGGTTTATGCCTTTCCACCTCTTCCACTGCTGGCCAAAGTTCTATTAAAAGCCAGAGCAGACAGACCAAAGATGATTCTCATTGCTCCAGACTGGCCAAGACAACACTGGTACCCACTCCTGAGGAGTCTGATGCATTCCCCACCATGGATCCTGCCTCTAATGCCTCTTCTACTGACTCAGCACAACTTCAAAACTCTTCACAGTCAGCTGAAAACACTCAATCTAGCCACATGGAGGATTCCTTAAATTCACAGCAGACCCTACTCTCCAAGGAGGTGCAGGATGTCATTTTGGAGGCCAGAAGGCCTTCTACTAGAAAAGCCTACTCCGCAAAATGGAAACGGTTTTGTCTCTGGAATCAGAAAAAGGGTCAGAATCCTGGAATACTGAATTTACCTCAAATACTACAGTACCTAGCCGAGCTGCTAAGCAGTGGACTTTCATTCTCCTCCATCAAAATCCATGCCTCAGCCATTTCTGCAGAGTACAACACTGATCCTCCTTTATTCTCTCACCCTCTCTTAAGACAGTTCCTCAGAGGGGCTAAGAATATAAAACCCCCAAGAAAGCAACCAGTTCCTGCTTGGGACCTCAATTTCATTCTAGAAAAACTAACCCTGCCTCCTTTTGAGCCAGCTGCTTCAACAGATCTGCAATATTTGTCATGGAAAACAGCCTTCCTTCTAGCTATCACCTCAGCATGCAGGGTTTCGGAACTACAAGCCCTCATGGCTGTGCAGCCTTTCATCATTTTCCATCAGGACAGAGTTTCCTTACGAACCAATCCTTCATTTATGCCAAAGGTAGTATCCAGGGTAGCCTTGAATCAGGCTATCCACTTACCTACCTTTTACCCTAATCCACAAAACAAAGGGGAGGCTACTACATTCCTTGGACATTCACAGACAGCTCCATTATTATTTGGACAGAACAAAGCCTTTCAGAAAATCAGAGCAACTCTTTGTGTCCTATGCTACAGGTGCTCAAGGGAAGCCTATTTCCAAACAGACAATCTCAAAATGGATAGCCCACTGCATACGCTTTTGTTACTCTTTTCATGGTAAAACTGTACCTACAGGCATCAGATCTCACTCCACAAGGGCCACAGCTACCTCTGCAGCTTTCCTCAGGGGGGTTCCTACCAAAGATATTTTGGAAGCAGCCACTTGGAGTTCTGTACATACTTTCTCCAAGCACTATCACCTACCATTATACTCCAAAACTAGAGCGGGCTTTGCCACTGCGGTCTTGCAGGGCATCCTGACTCCACTTAGTGCCTACCACCCCTTTATTAGCTTTGGGATTCTACCCATCTGTTATGACTGCAGCTGTATGCACGATGAACATAGTACAGTTTTGTACCTACCATAAATGTAGATGTTCGAGTGCAAATACAGCTGCAGTCCAGGTTTCCCTCCCTCCTTCCCCTCTTGGGACAGGCCTTATGGCTAACACCTCCTCATACAACCTCATTGGGGTATTCTTTTATGGTGTATTTGCTTGCAACTACTGTTTTTTTGATTATATTGCATTTGCTTTATTACATAAATTTATGTTTTGCCTTCCTTCTGGGGGCACCTGACATCTGGGGCAAGAAAAACTGAAGAAAATGGCGTTAGCTGGTTCTTTTATACCCCTGTCGCTCTGACGTCAGGGAAGAAGCGACAACAACCGACGCAGGACCTAGACTTTAGAATTCGGCCGACCGAGGACCCGCATGACGGCAGGAAAACCCATCTGTTATGACTGCAGCTGTATTAGCACTCGAACATCCACATTTATGGTAGGTACAAAACTGTACTTTCCTCAGCACAGACCCCTTGCTATTCCACCTGTCCTAGACATTGTAGATGATGTCTTTTCAGAGTCCGGGCTGTCCCCAGACTCTTTACCCCCTGCACCTGCTAAGCCAGACAGATATTACAGGGTCCCGGATTCTCATAAATTCCTGTATAAAAACCCCGCTGCTGACCCAGAAACTATATCTCAGAGTCCCAAGAGGATTAAAGCTTCCACTGCAAAAAACCCTGTCCCCTCTGATAGGGATTCCAGGTCTCTAGACAGATGGGGGAAAAAAGTCTACACTTCTGCAACCCTGGCCGTAAGGGCTTTAAATTGTCAGTTTCATATGCTTAAATATCAGCAATATTTAATGTCACTGCTTAAACAGAAAATGTTGACAAATACTGAATGTTCAAAGAACAAGGAATTGCAGGATTTATTGCATGCAGCTGAACAAGTGGGAAAGCATACTTTGCAATGTGGTTATGATTCTCTGGAGGCCTCTTGCAGGGCCGCTGTTACAGGTTCTGTTATTAGAAGGCATGCTTGGTTAAAGGAACAAAATCTGCCTGATCATGTTAAAGCAAAATTATTAGATGCACCATTACAGCATGATACTTTGTTTGGTTCTAAAGCAGAAGAGGTGTTGAAAAAAATGGAGGATAAAGCAAAATCCATGCAGACAGTCAAGGATGTCTTACAGGTACAGCCACCCAGGTTTAGCAGAAACTGGCCTTCTAAAAATTGGTCCTTTCCATCGTCAGACAGACCACAAAGAGGCAGATACAGGCATCCCAGAGGCAGATCTCAGCCCCAAGGCTCATACAGGCCTAAACAATGGGGTGCTCCTACCTCCAAAAGCAGAGAAGACAAATCACAACCTTTCAGGAAACAGTCCCAGTTACTTTCCTCTACCAGATCCAAGCACTTTAAGCACTTTTTTCATCAAATTGGCAAAGGATTACCCAAGAGAAATGGGTCCTGAATATAGTGTCCCAAGGCTACATGTTCCATTTTCACACTTTACCAAGGTCAAAAGGTATGCCAGACCTGCCACACAATCAATGGGCAGAGGCACAAAAGCAAATTACAGCCCTCATGGATATGAGGGCCATTCAGCATGTACCACAACAAGAGCAGGGGCAAGGATTTTACTCCAGACTTTTCCTAGTACCCAGAAAGGACAAAACCTGGAGACCAGTACTGGACCTGTCTATACTAAATACATTTCTGGAAGTTCCAAAATTCAAGATGTTCACTCTACAGCAGCTACTGCCCATGCTGGGCAAGAAAGCTTGGCTCGGAACTTTGGACCTAAAAGAGGCATACCTGCATGTCCCAATCAGACAGTCATGTAGAAGATACCTCAGATTCATAGCTGGCTCAATGCATTACCAATTCTCTGCCCTTTGGCTTATCTACTGTGCCCAGGGTCTTCACAAAATGCCTGGCACCAGTAATTGCATTTTGCAGACAAAAAGGAATTCAAATATACCCTTACTTTGACGACTGTCTAATTCAAGCAGAGAACAAAGACATTCTACTAAAGCATCTGGCATTTGTAAAAAGATTATTAATTGGCCTAGGGTACACAGTAAATGAAAAAAAATCAAAACTAGTGCCCTCTCAAGAGATAATATTCCTGGGTGCAAGCCTAAATACAACTACCCAGATGGCTTATCTCATGCCAGACAAACAAAAGCAATTGACTACTCACTTCAAAAATTTGGCAACAAAAACCCACTTATCTGCAAGGAAAATCCTGCAGGCCTTGGGTTTCATGGCATCCTGCATTCTACTAATTCCATATGCCACTTATCTGCAAGGAAAATCCTGCAGGCCTTGGGTTTCATGGCATCCTGCATTCTACTAATTCCATATGCCAGACTGCATATGAGGAAACTACAATGGTATCTAAAAAGTGTTTGGACTCAACATTGCCACAGCCTGGAGACAGTAATTGCACTCATTCCCTGCCTGCAACAGGAGTTTCGATGGTGGGCAGAAGCCTGTCACCACAACGAGGGTCTGCCATTCAGTTTACCCCCAGCCAGACAGACACTGACAACGGATGCATCAGATTATGCCTGGGGGGCCCATATGGCAGGAAAATGTATTCAGGGCACATGGCCTGCAAACCAGATGCAACTTCACATCAATCAAAAAGAGATGCTAGCTGCTCAAAATGCCCTGACAGCCTTCAAGGACCTACTTAATCCAGGACAGTTACTGATAAAGACAGACAACACTACGGTCATGTGGTACATAAACAAACAGTGAGGTGTACACATTCCTACCCCCTCTGCAGACAAGTAATGACCTTATGGGACACAGCATTGGCTTTTCAAGTTCACCTGGAAGCACAATTCCTGCCAGGAAAAACAAATACTCTGGCAGACGAACTAAGCAGAAACCTGATGGATCACCATGAATGGAAACTGGATCCACAAGTCTTCAGCATGATAATAAGGAAATGGGGATGCCCAGACATAGATCTATTTGCCTCCCCTCACAACTGCCAATTGCAGAGATTTTGCACAAGGATTTATCACAAGCAAGCATGGAAAGTGGATGCCCTATCCTTCAGCTGGAAAAATTTAACAGTATATGCCTTTCCCCCATTGCCTCTCCTTCCCAGGGTACTCCTAAAGGTCAGACAAGAGAAACCAAAAATGATACTGATTGCACCAGACTGGCCACGCCAGCACTGGTACCCAATCCTGAAGAGCTTGTCTCAAGGTCCAGCATGGATACTACAGCTCACCAGCAATCAGAACCAGAGTGTAACTCAGAAAAGAATTAAGCGCTTTCATCCACCATCATGTGGACTTCTTCAGAATCAATTAAACAATTATAAACACACTATTTAAATCCATTTTGGCGCCAATTCAAATTGATTTCTTTAAAGAAACAAAATAAAAAATAATTAAAACTTCATTAAATAATGCTTTCAACTAACAGTATATACTTTAAACTGTATTAAAATACTTATTTAAAATCTGCATTGCATACATCATATAGTTTACATCTTATGCATAACATTTAAAATATAAACAATCTAATATTTCACTTCATGTTTGTATGTATTTCCTTTCTAAATATACATACGGTTCACCCAACCCTATGATCTTTGATAGATGCATTCTATTAATAATGCAAAATAATAAACAGTATATTAAGCAATATATATATGCTTATATGATGTTAAAAACATTTAGAGAAATAAAATAAAACAAAACTGTCTATATACAACAATACATAGGAATACAACTATCACTGTTACCTAAATCCATATACATCCAATATATAAAACACAATGATACTAAAATCTTGCCAGATCCTAAATATATGTAAACATAAGTAGATTGCCCAAATAAAACCAAAATATAGCAATAAGCAGCATAGCAAAATTAAATAAATAACTATAAATACTATATACAATAGTGGTCCTTAGCCATAATATGTTATAAAAATGGTTTTAATGAAATATAATCATTACATCCAGGAAAATTTGATGCATCCATTAATATTTGCCACTTGGCCTCCCTCTCAATCAATAATTCTTTCATATTACCCCCCCTCATGGAATATGCCCATGTTTCTACATAGGAAAAACTGAACGCATGTTAAAGAAAAGGATATATGAACATTTATATGCCATAAAGAAGGGAGATAACACCAATGCTTTAGTAAGGCATATATATAATACAGATAATACACATTACTTTAGATTTGCTATATTGGAGACAGTTACGATGAACATGAGGGGGGTAATATGAAAGAATTATTGATTGAGAGGGAGGCCAAGTGGCAAATATTAATGGATGCATCAAATTTTCCTGGATGTAATGATTATATTTCATTAAAACCATTTTTATAACATATTATGGCTAAGGACCAATATTGTATATAGTATTTATAGTTATTTATTTAATTTTGCTATGCTGCTTATTATATTTTTTTATTTGGGCAATCTATTTATGTTTACATATATTTAGGATATGGCAAGATTTTAGTATCATTGTGTTTTATATATTGGATGTATATGGATTTAGGTAACAGTGATAGTTGTATTCCTACATTGTTGTATATAGACAGTTTTGTTTTATTTATTTCTAAATGTTTTAACATCATATACATATATATATATATATATATATATATATATATATATATATATATATTGCTTAATATACTGTTTATTATTTTGCATTATTAATAGAATGCATCTATCATAGATCATAGGGTTGGGTGAACCGTATGTATATTTAGAAAGGAAATACATACAAACATGAAGTGAAATATTAGATTGTTTATATTTTAAATGTTATACATAAGATGTAAACTATATGAAGTATGCAATGCAGATTTTAAATAAGTATTTTAATACAGTTTAAAGTATATACTGTTAGTTGAAAGCATTATTTAATGAAGTTTTAATTATTGTTTTATTTTGTTTCTTTAAAGAAATCAATTTGAATTGGCGCCAAAATGAATTTAAATAGTGTGTTTATAATTGTTTAATTGATTCTGAAGAAGTCCACATGATGGTGGATGAAAGCGCTTAATTCTTTTCTGAGTTACACTCTGGTTCTGATTGTTGGTGAGCTGTAGTCTAATAAAGGACGTATTATTGCTTCTGCTGACTGTTCTTTCTGGACTTGGTGGATATTGTGTTGCTTTGACGTTCCTTGAATCATTATCCAGCATGGATACTTCCTCAAACTTCTCACTTGCTGACGCAACAAAACAGTCAGATCCTGCACAGCCAACGCAGGACCTTAAATCTGGCAGCATGGTGGATAATGTAGCCATTCAGCACACTCCTCTTTCAAAAGCTGTTACGGATGTTATCTTGGAGGTCAGGAGGCCCAGTACCAGAAATTCTTATGCAGAAAAATGGAAGAGATTTTCTGCTTGGAACCAGGAACAAGGCATAGACGTGTGTACCAAATATCCCTCAGATTTTACAATACCTAACTGAGATGCTAAACAAAGGCCTTTCTTTGTCATCTATTAAGATTCATGCCTCTGCCATTTCAGCCCATTACAATACGGAATCACCTATCTTTTCTCATACTTTAATAAGGCAGTACCTCAGAGGGGCCAAAAACATTAGGCCTCCAAGGAGAGCACCAGTTCCGGCATGGGACCTCAATTATGTTTTGGAAAAACTCACACTGCCTCCTTTCGAGCCAGCATCAACAGCAGATATAAAATTCTTATCCTGGAAAACAGCTCTGCTCCTAGCAATAACCTCTGCTAGGCGAGTCTCAGAGTTACAAGCATTCATGGCTGTGGAACCTTTCATCATTTTCCATCCAGACAGGGTTTCTCTGAGGACGAACCCTACATTTATGTCTAAGGTGGTATCCAGTGTGGCCCTCAACCAAACCATTCACTTGCCAACCTTTTATCCTAATCCACAGAACAAGGGTGAGAAAATTCTGCATTCTTTGGACATACACAGGCATTTATGATTCTACTTGGACAGAACTAAAGCTTTCAGAAAGACTGAGCAACTTTTAGTGTCATATGCTGCAGGTTCATAAGGAAAGGCTATCTCAAAACAGACTATTTCTAAATGGATAGGCCATTGCATCCGTTCTGCTATTCTCAACACGGCAAATCAGTGCCTAAAGACATTAGGCCTCATTCCACCAGAGCAGCAGCCACTTCAGCAGCCTTCCTCAGAGGAGTACCAACCAAAGATATCTTAGAGGCTGCAACTTGGAGTTCAGTGCACACCTTCACAAAGCACTACCACTTACCTCTTTACTCTAAGTCCAGAGAAGGCTTTGCCACTGCAGTTCTGAAGGGCCTCATAGCCTCTCCTAATCCTATTTAGCCCAGCCACCCTACCTCAGCTTTGGGATTCAACCCAAGAGTAATGACTGCAACAGTGAAACACGATGAACATAGTACAGTTGTGTACCTTCCATAAATGTAGATGTTCGAGTGTATTCACTGTTGCAGTCCAGGTTACCCACCCACCATCCCCCTTTTCTTTGCTGGGGCTTCTCTGCACTTCTCTATTCTATACAACCTTTTTGGTGTATTCACTTGTAGATGAAGGACATGTTATTTTTGTGCATGTATTGTGATTGGCATATTCTTTCAGCCTTCCAATTTAGGGGCACCTGACATCTGGGGCAAGAAAAACTAAAGAAAATGGCATCGGCTGCATCTTTTATATTCCTGGCGCACTGACGTCAGGGAAGAGGTGACAGCAGCAGATGCCGGACCTAGACTTTGGAATTCTGGCTGACTGCAGGTAGCCTGCCAGCAGGATAACCCAAGAGTAATGACTACAACAGTGAATACACTCGAACATCTACATTTATGGTAAGTACACAACTGTACTTTCTCCCTCCTACCCCCTTGGATCCAGAGACCTTTACTAGTACAACTCTACCAGTCTTGGTTCCTTCTCCGATCTGCCCTTTGGCTTCAGGGCCCTTGGATCTGAGACTCCTGGTGCTGTCTGTTTTTAGATCCAAAGATGGTTTTATCTTTTTATCTGATTTCATCTCTGAGTGCTCCAGCTCCAAGTGTGTTGGAGCAGGATGACTCTCAGACCCAAAGCTTCCTTGTCAGATCCAAGGTGTTAGAGTTGACTCTGAAGCTGTTGGAGTCATCTCTACTCCTTGGAGCTTTGGCATGCAATAGCTCAGTTCCAACTTCTGCCTCAAGTGATGTCTTCAGGTCAGAGAGGAACCTGCTGATCCAGAAACATGTCTTCTTGGATCCAAACTGCTTCTTTCTCCCTGGGGTGCTCTGCCTTTGAGGTAGCATAGAGAGTGTTCTTTTCTAAAGGACAGATGCCCCCTACCCTTTGTTTCTTACTTTAGGATCCCAGATGTCTTTATATCTTGACCCTCAACATTCTACTCCACAGGGACAGCCAGCCCAAAGTCTTCAGGATACTCAGTATGGTATAATTATTTCTCCTGATACTTTGCCGGAACATCCACCAAAGAAGTCCCTAGGAAGAGGAAGTGCAAGAGGAGGTACTTGGACTCCCCTCAGGAGTCAATCACAGAAGATACCAGTTTTGATGAAGGGGAAGGGTGCCCAAGATCACCACCTGATATTATATAATTTGCAGACATTTTAGAGATCCTTAATGGGGTGGTTGATCTACCAATAACCCTTCTCAAGAGGGATTGATATTCCTGGAGGCATTTGGAACTGGTCCATCTATTTGTTGGGTGGCTCCACCTGCTGATAAGGTCATTGATGGGAGCTCTCAGCATGGAGGGAGCCTGATTCTGTTGAGCTGATCCCCAAGAGACCAGATAGGATCCTGACACCACCAAAGGGAGTTCTGGAACAAAGGAGTATCAGTGGATGCTATGGTTGTAGTGATGGCCACAAAGAATTCACAGATCAAAAGTTCCTCTGTTTATCCCCCTAACAGGGAGTCTAGGGTGTTGGACAGATTTGGGAAGAGTGTTTATGTGTCAGCAATCTTCACACTCAGGTCTCTGATTTACTTGGCACACTTCACCAGATTACAGAGGGATTTTATCAAAGAACTTTCAAAATCCTTCTCTGGGACCAGTACTTCTGAGGCAGAGACCTCTATTCTTTCACAGTTGGTGACCCTACAATCTATCTCTAATTCCTCCACAAGGCTCGTATCACATGCAGCTGAAGCAGCCTCAAGGATGGCAGGTTTAGCTATTTCCATCAGGAGATATGCCTGGAGGTGCCTGTGAGATTTTGCGGAGCCCTTCAAGTCATCCTTCATCAATGCCCCCTTTGATGGAAGTTCATTATTTGGCCCTAAGGATAAAGACACACTCTCCAGGTGTGAACAAGATGGTAACACCCTGTCTGCAGTGGGTGTACATTTTTCAGCACCTTGGAGATCCTTTTTGAGGAATCAACAAGATAATCAAAAAGGAGCTTCAGGAAATTTCAGGGTTCATTCCATGATCCACGGGGAGAGAGTCCCCCAGGGGCAGAGGGGGAACTCTAACAGAAGACACTGTTCACGTGACAGAGGAGGCCCAGAGAACCAGGGGTCCAGAGATTCTTTCTCTGGTAGACCTTATCAGTGCTCCTGAAAGGAGGTCTGATTGCCCACCTCTCGAGGCAGTCAGATTCACTTATCCCTACAACAGAAAGTCTGGCTAGACATTACAGAAGATAATTGGGTGCAGAGGATTATTTCCAGAGGTTATATAATTCCCTTTTCTTTTCCACCTCCTTTAGTAATAAAAATTACCAATATTCCACCAGTCAGAGGAAAATAGCAGCTCTAGAAATACAAATCTGCTAGAAAAAAGTCATCCAAGAGGTCCCCCCAACCAAAAAGGATCTGGAACTTACTCAAGGTTCTTTTTAGTGCCAGAGAAAACAGGATACTGGAGACCAATTTTGGATCTCAGCATTCTGAACAAATTGGTGCAACATACCAAGTTCTGTATGGTCATATTCGGTCCATATTGCCTTTCTTGCACAAGGATGACTGGATGTGCTCAGCAGAACTCCAAGATGTGTACTATCACATAAAAATGAACAGATGGTCCAGGACATGTCAACATTTCTGGCTGGAAGCGTCATTTCCAGTTCAGAGCACTTCCCTTTGGTGTCATCACAGCCCCCAGGGTGTTCACTAAATGCATGGCAGATGGCAGTAGTAGCAGCTGACTTGAGACTGCAGAGATTCCAGGTGTTTCCCTATCTAGACCACTGGTTGCGAACCGCTTTGACGAAGCATCTTCTGATAACCGCTCAAGACTATGTACTCCAAATTTGTTACAATCTAGGAATTATACTCAGTCACAACAAATTTCAACTAGAACCATCTCAAACATTAGAATTCATAGGTGCCTTATTCAACACAACATCAATGACAACTTCTCTCCCTTTGCCAAGGGTACAAACTATTGATTTCCAAGTGAAGAAAATAATTCAAAAATTGTCTCTGTCAGCCCGTTTGATTTTATAAACACTGGAATCAGTGTCCTCAGCAAGAGTTCTAGCTCCATTAGCAAGATATCGTATGATAATTCATCAGTGGACATTAGCAATAAAGTGGTCTGTTCTACATCACCCTATGTCCACCAAGATCAGTATAACTCAGACATGCAAAATGTACCTTTGGTGGTGGATTCACTCAAATCAAATACTACAAGGTTGGCTGTTCATCCTTCCTCAGCCCAAGGCCATAGTGACCACGGGTGCTTCCCAGATCAGGTGGGAGGACATTTCTTGGGAAAGACTGTCTAAGGCACGTGGTCCCTTGAACAGGCCAACATGCATATCAATGTACTAGAAATGAGAGCAGTTCTTCTAGTATTGCAGGCATTACAAGACACTCTCACTTCCGGAACTATTGCGATTCAAACTGACAATATGTCCATTGTATGGCACATCAATAAACAAGAAGGAACCAGATCTTACCCCATATGTCAAGAAACTATGAGAGTGTGGCAATGGGCAATCTCTTCAAGTCAATTTCTGGTAGCAATGCACATACTAGGGAAATCCAGTGTGATAGCAGACAAGTTGAGTAGGTCCATACTACTACTACCTCACGAGCAGGCTCAACAAGGAAGTGGTGAAGATGATTTTTCAGCAGTGGGACCAGCCATTCTGCAACTTATTTGCATCTCCTCTGAACAACAAGTGCAGCAGGTTCTTTGCCCTAATTCCCCTGCTGGAGGAGTCACTGAGAGATGCTATCTTACACGATTGGCCCCCAGGTCTCCTGTATGCTTATCTCCCAACTCCCTTAATCCCCAAATTTCAACAGAAAGCATCCTGCTTGAAGGGCAAAGTCATCCTCATTACCCCTTACTGGCCTCAACAAATTTGGTTTCCCTGTTGGCATAATCCACTTTACCTGCCTTGAATTCTGGATCCAGTCCCAGACCTCCTGTCTCACCCAACAGACATGATTCATCCAGATATTTTGGGTCTAAAGTTGACTGTGTAGTTTCTCCAATTCCATTAATAGCCAGACAACCCAAGCTCTCTTCCCCAGTACACCACATTCTTTTGTCTTCCTACAAAGCTTCCACTAACAAATTTACAAGAACAAATGGAAAAGGTTTGTCTTTTGGGTGCAACAGCAAGAAATTGATCCTTTTTCCATCATCGGTACCTAAAATTCTTGAATTCCTGGCTTCCGTCTTTAATGACAAGGTTAGTCCCTCCACAGTTAAAGTTCAACTAGCTGCCATATCCAGTTTCCATTTTAGAGTTGATAATTCCATGTTGGCTTCTTCACTTTGTAAGCCATTTATAAAGGGAACCTTTCTACTCAGTCCAATCTTTAAAGATCCTACTGTGCCATGGGATATGAATTTAATCTTACAGGTCCTGACTAAAAAAAAATATTTGAACCAGCTGCAAAATGTGATTTGAAATATTTGACTTGGAAAACTATATTCCTGATAGCCATAACATCAGCTAGGAGAGTTTTGGGACTTCAAGCTTTATCCTCTAAGTCTCCTTATTTAATATTTCATAAGGACAGGGTGTCCTTAAGAACCATTCCTTCCTAAGGTGGTGTCAGGATCTAACATCAATCAATCAATTAACCTCCCTGTGTTCTTTCCAAAATTTTCAAACAAAGGAGAATACATTTTTCATTTATTAGATGTCCACAGACAATTAAGTTTCTGGCTTTACAGATTAGAGAAGTTTAGAATATCAGATAAATTATTTGCACCCTTTTCAGAAACAAAATTCGGAGAACCAGTTACCAAAGTAACTTTGTCAAAATGGTTAACTGACTGCATCTCTTCTGTTTATAACAAGTTTGGTCTGGCTTTGCCACAGCCTTTAAGAGCCCATTTAACCAGGTCCATGGCAACTTCATCAGCTTTTTTATCCAGGTCTTCCTTGGACAATATTTGTGTGGCTGAAATGTGGGCTAACCCTCATACCTTTATTACACATTACAAGTTGGATCTGGTCTCTAGGGAAGAGCAGCCTTCAGCTCAATGGTACTCAGGAATATCTTTCCTTAGAGTCCACCCGGGATTCAAGCAGCTGGGGACTCTGTCCCAGTTGTTGAGGAGTGAATGAAAATTGATAACATCAGATAAAGAAGTTATGTACTTACCATAATGTTCCATCTGTGTTGTCCATTTTCATTCTTCCTCAACTCCTCCTCCCTCCAGTCCCCTGCCCTGTTTTCTTGATGATTTCTGGAAGAATATGAATTTTTTACAGGAACTGAAGTTTCTGTTGTTTGAGCTTCAGATAGTGACTTTCCATGTGAAAGCCTTAATTTCATTGCTATATACAATAAAGGACAGCAAACAAGATCTGGTGAAAGGATGGGACTGCTGCATTATGGGTAAGGGAAGCTTGTAGTATTCACAAGCTGTAAGAAAGCAACTGAGTCGTTTCCGAGGATCAGAGCCAAACCCAATTGTTGAGGAAGAATGAAAATGGACAACATAAATGGAACATTATGGTGAATACATAACTTCTTTTTTTATTGGCCATTTCAACATGTCTGCCCATGGATCCACCACATTAAATGCATTCTCATGTCAAAATATTTTTGAAAGGGTTTTTTGCATGAGGCTTGGGATCTTAATTTTATGTTAGAGAAGCTAACACTTGCTCTGTTAGAACCAGATAAACTGGCTGACTTGAGGTTATTAACATGGAAGATGATTCATCCAGAATCCTCTGCAAGAAAGGTATCTGATTTGCATGCTCCTTTGGTGAGTAAACTCTATCTCATTTTCCACAGGGATAGTGTTTCTTTGAGATCTAATCCTTTTTATGCTTAAAGTGGTATCTTAGTTTACTTTAAGCCAGTCTATCCATCTCCCTGCTTTATTTCATGCACCTAAAAATAAGGGAGAAAGGATTCTCCATACCTTGGATGTCCAGAGACAACTCTGGTGCAATGCTGACAGAACTAAATCTTTGAGATCTTCTGATCAGTTGTTAATTTCTTGTGAATATAAGAAAGGACATCCTGTGCCAAAGCATACTATTTCCAAATGGTTATCTAAGGCTATTTATTACCTTTGCTATACTCACCACGACAAAACTATTCTAGGCTGGGTGAAGACCTATTCTGCCAGGGCCTTGGCTTCATCTCTGGCTTTTTGGAAAGATTTGGATTCCAGAAGCAGCAACTTGGTCCTCTGTACATACTTTTACAAAGGAGTATAAGCTTGATATGACCCTAGGTCTAAATCAGACATTTCTAGGACCATTCTACAGGAGATCCTAGACTCTTCTTCCAGCTTGCAACTGTATTGCAAGGCTAGGGTAATCTACCCACATAGCTAAAGCTACTGCAGCAGTGATCTATATGATGAACATACTACAGTGGTCTAAGCCTAGACGTTTGAATGATAAGTGCTGCAGTAGCTGCACCCTCCTTCCATCCCCCATGCTTTTCGATATGTTGCTTATGTCAGGGTGTAAACTCTTATTTTTTGTTCCTAGCATTGTCTTTTCAGGGCTCAGCCCCCATGTCTCTGTTGGTATGAAAGCTCTAAAGGGCTTGATAACCCTGTCTTTTTAGTCACCTCAGCTAGAGCTGTTTGGGTGCATGGAAGGTGTCCTGAAGCTTTGGAAGCTAGCTGCGTGTTATATCCTTGTCAGGATGTAACCCATATAGCTAATGCTACTGCAGCAAGGATCATTCGAACATCTACTGTTATGGTAAGTTTACTTACATAACTGTACTTTCTCTCTGCTGTCACAAATGGTAAGGAAAAAAACATCGGTACTGCTGTTAACAGTTATATCTCCTAGCAGGTCAAGGGGTCCTTGCTGCACCCAAACCTGGGTACACTCAGGTTTGCCATTTGACCTTGCTTCTATTTGGGCACTTTTATTCTGAGGCAAGCTAAGAGATCTTTGTACTAGGAAGTCCTATTTAGCAAAGAGAAACCAGGATCCAAAAATAACAGAGGTCTGTCTGGTTCTGCAGTATCTGTATGAGCTTTTTCTTCAGGGTTAGTATAAGCATCTGTCAAGGTGCTCTTGTCAGCTATTTCTGCCTGAATACATTTGGACCTCTGTGTAGCCTCTGTTGTTTCTGAAGTGAATACTCCTCCTCCAAGCACCAAGAAAAGTGTGACATTAGCTTGGGACTTGAACTTTGTCCGAGAGAAGTTAAGATTACCCTCCTTTGAGTATACAGCAGTCTGTATTTGAAACTTCTGACTTGAAAGACTGTTCTCCTAATAGCTATCACTTCAGATAGAAGAATCTTAGTGCTCCAAGTATTTGTGTGCAAGGAACATTTTTTTATGCTTCCACAAGAACAGAGTGACCTTGTGGACTAACCTCATTCATGTGAGAGGTAGTGACAGAAGACATTTAGCTGCCCATATTTTTTTCCAGAATCTCAAAACAGAGGAGAAATAATTTAATACTCATTGAATGTGCACAGATAATTGAGATTATTACCTTATCAGAATCAATGGAAAGGGGTTGCTGCTGTCCAAACAAACTGTATATAAATGGCTTGCTGATTGCATTGATTTCTCGAATAAGCACCAGGGTAAGCTTCTCCTGGTCCACTCAGTAAACACTGCTAGGCAGGCGGCTACTAGCAGCAACTACTGTGACCTTTCTAAAATATGCAGGACATACTAGAAGCAGCAATCTGGTTGCTAGTCCATATATTCTGAAAGCACTGCAGGCTAGATTTGATGGTCATCGTCAGGGCTGCATTTGTCTAGGCTGTTCTTTGAAACATTCTTCGGCCTTACTCTAGCTGCTTGCCAACCTCTCATAAGGGGCAGCTTTAGGTACCTTCCCCTGTGTAAAAACTGTGATACTGAACCAAACAGTACAGTTCTGTAGATAATTTATCATAATATTAGATGCTTGAATCCATTCACTGTTTCAGTCCTACTTTTCATTTATCTATTCCCTCTTGGTAAGGGTGTGTTTCAGGCTGGGGTTAAGATAACCATGAATATTCCCCCTTTTTCTTTTTTTCTAGGCTGCCTGTGAGGTGTATTCTTGTTTGCAAGGCATGTGAGTGGAAGGAGATATCCCTTTCAAAGGCATTGGTTTTAGCCTCTGGTGGGGACAACAGCTGGAGGTAGTGCAGGTGGATGACCTCTTTGTGCCAGGACATACTAATCATTATTGTAAGGCAGCATCAGCCCTACATAAGAGGGCGAGTATTGGGTTGGGCATTGATCTCAACCTATTGGAGAGATCTCATATATAATGAATTCAGCAGGGAACACACTTGAACATCTACTATGGAAGGTTATCAAAACAACTGTCCTTTTTTTACAACTGTACTTTCTTTTTTATAGCTGAAGTGTTTGTAGGTGTACATTTGCAAATAATTATGCACACAACTTTGTGCCAAGTGACACCAGTCTACTGCATAGTGCTTTTAGCCAAAATTACATTTCTGGATCTCAGCTTGGTTGTTAAGCCACTTTGTTTCTGTCTTGCTTGAAGAGTAAATTTTGTGGAGGCATGGCATACTCACCCTTGCTGATGCTTAGGTTATGCAGGATGTAACTGCCTCAAGATAAGAGGGTAGGATATCATCTTTTGGGAGGAGCCTGTATCTCATATTTGATGGCTATGCATGGTCGGTTTCACTAGAAGAATGATGAAAGATCAGCAGGTACTTGAAAACCTGAAGTGAGAAGGCTGTTAAGCCACCAGGACTCCATTGTTACTGTCTGCAATGGTACTGGATCCAAATCCCTGGCAAACAGAGCATTCTATACTGAAGTGGTTTGGTTGCACTCGTCACCCAACAGTTTTGTGGGTCATGGGGCAGGAGTTTATACTTGCATTTACTGCATTTTTTGAAACTTTTATCCTTGGTTGTGAAGAAAGAGCAACAATAACAACAACACCGGGGCTAGGCTGCACTCATTATAGGTACTGAGGTATACAGGGTTTTGCTCTTTTACCTCACATGGGCCAGAACAAAAGCCCTGCAGAGCAGTATTTGAGGGCTTCAGCACAGATGGCTCATGGTGTTCTGACTGATTACCAGAAGCATAAAAAGAAAAAAATGCAAAACATGTTTGTAGTTAATGTGTCACCATATGATCTGATGCCATGAGCTATTGCAAATGGTGATGTGCAGACTGTTGTGTTTGACATCCAGAATTGTGCAGTGCAAATACTGCTGTACTCTGCATACACACCGTAATACTACTACATTTAAACTGTGTTAGATACAATGTCTGTAGTACATTAGTTAGTCTATTAAAATGTATTTGTTGTTCAGATGTTAATTTTTTTAATTTTGTTACTGCGCCATGTCGTAAATGTCTGTATTCTTTGATAGATCTCATATAGAAACTACCCCTGTTACATTTTCCTCTATCTTCTGTGAATTTCATTTAGATACCACCCATGTTACATGTAGTCTTCCTGGTCTCCATTTTTCAAATGAAGTCAGTAACTACCAAATCTGCTAATAACTTTAATATACTTATTTACTGAACTGTAAAGAATGACCTGTGTATGTGTATGAAACTTATATTCCAGGTAGCTTAGTTGCTGCATGGTTGGAACTGTTGGTGTCCTTATCCACAGCTATTGCAAGTTAACATATTTTATTTAATCCTTCTTACAGGGAATGTAGATTATAACCATATCACCCTTATCATCCATATATTCATAATCAATACTACCATAGTAAAGTCTTATTTAATGACCATCCATTATCCAGATAGCAGTTTCCCCCTCCTCATATAAGCATAGTTGCTCAGCAGTATTGCTTTATATGTGCCTTATTGTGATGCTAGGTACTGACCTCCTTTCTGTCACCTTTTTGCAGTAAAGTGGTACTACTTCAGGCTGTAACAGGAAGGGGAACACCCTTTGTCCCTGTGCAGAGGCATTGTTGAAGCAATGCCCAGTTCTGCCTTTTGTTGCTGACTGTCTAATAAGTGGAAAAGTGTCAAGACTTCACACTGCTACAGGTGCACAATGGATTTGCAAGTCTGACACTATTAAAAATGTGACTGTAACTTCAATTGTATCACTTGAGCCTACAACATTGAATGTTACTGCTTCATGAAACATGAGCTACACCAGCAGGCCTCCTGCTTTGGTGAATATTGCTGCTGTCAGGAAACAAATTTCAGCATACTGTAGTCAGAATCTCAAGCTGCACAAGTGAGTGTACCATTTTTGCATCTGATAGGAACTGGACATCTGGTATGAGGAGACACAGCTTTGGGAATATCAAGACTAGTACTGGTCAACATTAGGGCAGCTTGACACATAAAGCTGTTCCAAGCTACATTTGTCCCTTCACATATCCCATCATGCACTGCATTATTCTTCTCCAGATCTCTTTTGCCAAGTAAGAAGTAAAAACACCTGAGCAATATCCTCAGACAACAATTTAAATTTTGACTAAAAATTTTCTTCATAATGTTAGTAGAGAACTTTTATCTGTTTCTACGGTCTTATAATTCTCATTTTTAACTGTCATTATTTACATTTAGAACCAAATCGTGGACGTTCTTTCATTCCTCGTGCCTAGACATTACTGCTGGTATTTTGTCATCTCCATCAGGCTGGTAAATTTTTAAGGAGTTTAAAGATATATATATATATATATATATAGAGAGAGAGAGAGAGATATATATATATATATATATATATATATATATATATATATAAAAAATATATATAAATATATAATATATATGTAATATATATATATATATATATATATATATATATATATATATATATATATATATATATATATATATATATATATATATATACACACATACATACATACACACTTTGAGTGCATTTTATAATCAGCAATCTTCCCTTAATTTTTCTGGGTTTTGATAGGTGTGTTCCTGTCTTCTCCATCACTGTGGACAGTTTACTACAATGTTGCCAAGTGTAGCTATAAAATCCCACCTCAGAATAAACAACTAGATTCATCTAATCTATTTTCTGGAATACCTCAATACGTATAACTACTCTGTTTATCACAATTTCACTTCTCATACTATTCATAACTGTAAAATGAACTCTGGTTACTCATACATGAGAAATCACTTTCTGGGTGACACCCATCTGACTCTGAATTGAGAGTTTCTAGCATCTTACAAGTTAATATAGTGTTTGTCCCATTGGAAGAATGCTCAAATAACAGATCTTTGTATCATATTGGTAATCTGATTTGTTGGGTGTGTAATGCAAACAGAGAAAAATGGATACTGTCATTTGGGAGATAACAGTATCAGTAGTAGTAAACATTGTGAAAGGGCGGCCACGGTGGTGCAGCGGTTAGTGTTGCCACCTCACAGCAAGAGGTTCTCCGGTTCGATTCTCGGCTGGGGTGCCTTCTGTGCGGAGTCTGTATGTCCTCACTGTGGTCGCATGGGTTTCCTCCGGGTGCTCCGGTTTCCTCCCACATCCCAAAGACATGCTGTAGGTGGATTGGGCACTCTAATTTGGCCCTAGGTGTGAGTGTGTGCGTGTGTGTGCCTTCTGTGAAAGGTTGGGCACCGGGCTGGCAACTCGACACTGTAAAACTCCACTGCCAATCATGAGCGGACAGGTGATCCGCTGTGGCGACCCCTAACCGGTAAAAGCCAAAAGAAGAAGAAGAGTAGTAAACATTGTGAGAGTCATGAGGTATCAGTATCAGTAGCAGTAAACGTTGTGAGAGTTGGGAGGTATCAATATCAGTAGTAATAAACATTGTGAGAGTCAGGAGGTGTCAGTATCGGTAGCAGTAAACATTGTGAGAGTCAGGAGGTATCAATATCAGTAGTAATAAACATTGTGAGAGTCAGGAGGTGTCAATAAGGGTGTCAATATCAATAGTAGTAAACATTGTGAGAATAGGGAGGTATCAGTATCAGTAGTAGTAAATGTATCAATATCAGTAGTAGTAAACGTGAGAGTATGTTCATTACAACAATAGTTTGATTATGTCTCAGATGTAATGGGATCCTATCTCGCCTACATTCACAACATATGGGTTCGGAGCCGATCCATCGGCTCCGACTCGGCAACTAATACACTAGCACGAAGTCTCTCATTGGCTGGGCTACTCCCTATCCCAGGATGCACTACACCTGCTTCCCCAGATCTCGTTTGCCGCTTAACACCCTGGACATGGTCTCGACTTGGCTGGAGCTAAGTGGTTATTTTTACCTTATTGGTCCTTGACCTAGGGAATTTTTGTCCATATTAACCAAACAGCTGTTTTAACAGCTATTTCTTGCTATTTCTGATTGTTTTTTGTTGAGTGCTTGTTTCAAGAAATTTAATTTGTTCAGTCGGGCAAGGCCCATTTAAGTTAGAGGGCCTTTGCCCTACCTTTGAGTGCTAATTGGTTTTTTATTTACTTTTGGTTAGTTGTTTTTTCGGGCAAAGCCCGTTTAAATTAGAGGGCTTTGGGCCGTTTATCTTGTTTCAAATTGTTGTGGTAAACTGTCACCAGTACTCGCGCCAGTGTGTCTCGCGCTTTTCAGTTGGCGCAATTTGTGTGTAGTGCTATACTTGTGGTGATAGAGTAGTATTTCCTTAGAGTTGTACTTGTTGTGGCCTATATCATGTCTAAGGAACAAAAGTCAGGTTTTAAAAAATGCACTCGGTGCAAATATAAAATGTCCATTACAGACAGTCATTCAATATGTGTTTATTGTTTGGGGTCAAACATCTGCAAGAGACTTGTAGCGTCTGTCATGCGTTCTCATCTAGAGTTCTTCAAGAATGCAAAAAAAAATTAATATTGAAAGGGCTTATCAAGCCTTCCTTTGAGGAAGCCTTAGATCTACCTGTTGCTTCCAAAAAGAAAAGATCGTCGGCGCCGACAAGTCCGTCGGAGCCGACTTCTAAAGACAAAATTGACCTCTTCTTCCTCGGCTCCACTGACTTCGGGGCCGAGGGTCGAAGGGTCTGCCTCGATACCTCCTACCTCGGCTCCATTGCTGTCGGAGCCGCAGGTTGAAGTATCGAGAGGTGAATCACCTCCATCGGTTCCAATGGCTTCGGAGCCGGTGGAAGTGTGCAGCTCAGACTCTTCCCCCTTGGCTCCGGAGAAGGCTCCTTCGGTGCCGATGGTGGTCCATGCTGTGGTGGAGTCGGCGCCGATAGTGTTGGAGCCATTTCGGAGCCGGTCCCCTTCTCTCTCGGAGCCGAGAGGAAAGTCTTCTCGATTGTCTACCTCCTCTAAATCATCGAGACTTTCAGATTCGGACCTGGATAGGGTTTTACAGAGGCTATTCCAATCTCCAGTGTTTACTAAATTGGTCTCGGCTCCAGCACAGTTAGCTTCGGAGCCGATCCCCCCTCCAACACATTCGATTCCTCCTCCAACCTCCTCGGAGCCGTTGGAGTCGGTGGTGGTGGAGCAAAGCGGAGCCATACGGTCGGAGCAGAGACCCCTTCAAGGTCTCTCGGTTCCGACTGTGCTTCCTACCCTGTCCTCCGGTTCAGGGTTTGGTACTGCGACCTCTTCAGCCGGGCCTGAGGGGAATACTTTGGGATTGGGTGCTTCGGTGCCTAGTCTTCCTCTCGGAGCATCGGCTGCTGGAATTCCCAGTGCCATCGTGGCCTCTAGACCAGTGACCTCCTTGGATTCTGGAGGTCCGCCTTTGAGGCCATGAGGAGCGCGCTGGCCATGCCTTTGCCGGTTCAGCAAGATTCTACCTCACCGTCCCTAGATTTGGAGACTGGTGCCTCTGTTGTGTTGCAGCCCCCCGGCAGCGGGGCCCCAGGGCCTGAGGATACCCCCATCGGGGGTTCCCTTCTTCCAGGTGGTCCGTCCGAAACTGCTTCGGACGAACCCCCACGGAAGAAATTGTGTAAGAGGAAGCACGTAGACTCCCAAGATGAGTCTATTACATCGGATACTGACCTCGATGACGCAGAAGGGTCCCCCAAATCATCTTCGGATGATATCTCCTTCTCAGATATCTTGGAGATTCTGAGACAGAGAGGTGACTGGCAAGCCAAAACCCCTTCAGCTGAGGAGTCAGTCTTCCTCAAGGCCTTTGGGGCCCAGCCTTCCGCCTCCTGGGTGTCTCCACCCTTCGATGAACTCCTTGATTTGGTTTCTCGAAGGGTGTGGGAACACCCTGATTCTGTGGAACCGGTGCCTGCGAGGCCCAATAAATTTTTGTCAGCCCCCCCCCCCAGAAGGAATTTCTCACAAAGGGTGTGCCTGTAAATGCTTTGGTGGTGGCTTCTGCCACACAGCCGGACGTGGCAGGGGCTTGACGCCTATTCATCCTCCTAATAAGGATTCTAGGAGTATGGATAGGTACGGAAGCGTACCCTGTCCTCAGCGGCCTTTACCTTACGGTCGCTGAACTACTTATGTCATTTTACGAGGCTCCAAAGGGATCTTCTCAAAGAGCTAAATGACTCTCTTGTTGGTAACCTATCTGAGGCGCTGACCCGACTGTTGGCACAGATGACTACCCTCTTTTCTATTGTTAACTCGTCCATGAGGCTCATTTCATATGCGGCCGAAGGCTTAGTAGAGCAGCGGAACAGGCGTTGCCCTCAGGAGACAAGCCTGGTTACGCTTGTGTTCGCTCACGGAGGCCTTCAAGTCTTCCTTCACGACACCCCTTTGATGGGTCATCTTTGTTTGGACCCAAGGTGAAGGACACACTAACTCGGTGCGAGCAGGAGGGCAAGACTTTGACTGCCGTTGGGGCCCGATTTTCCGCTCCTTCCAGGCCTTACCCCAAGACTGGGAGAGGAGGGAAAATGTGGTTTAGAAAATCTCAAAAGTCTTTCCCTACTCCACCCAGTGATTCCCCCTCCAGAGGCAGGGGGGGGGGGAATTTTGGAAGACGCCGCCCCAGAGGTGGCAGAGGCCCCCGTAACTCTGGAGACCACGATTCCTTTCGTGGTTCTTCATACAACCAGCGTTCCTGAGTTGTTGCCCGACTGTGCAACTCCGGAGCCAGTCGGGGGTCGCTTTGCGGCGCACCCACAAGCTTGGGAATCCATAACAAGCGATCAGTAGGTGCTTCGCATTATTACCGGAGGATATATCATCCCCTTCAACAAACCCCCCCTTTCTTTAAGGGAAATCCCGGACGTACCACCCAGTCAGCGGGATCAGGCAGCATTAGAGGTTTCAAAGCTGCTAGAAGAAAGAGCCATCCAGCCAGTCCCCATGGACCAAATCGGATCAGGAACTTACTCAAAATTATTTTGGTACCAAAAAGACAGGGGACTTCAGACCCATTTTGGACCTCAGTTCATTGAATCGCTTCGTAAAGAAGTCCAAATTCGAATGGTCACTCTTCAATCTATTCTTCCTTTGCTGGGAAAAGATGCATGGATGTGCTCCATAGATCTCCAGGACGCTTACTATCACATTCCCATAGCTCAAGAGTCCAGGAGACATTTACGCTTCCGCCTCGGAGTCAGTCATTTCCAATTCCGAGCACTGCCCTTTGGTCTCACCACAGCCCCCAGGGTGTTCATCAAGTGTCTGGCAGTGGTAACTGCTCACCTGAGAAGTCTGGGATTCCAGGTGTTTCCTTATCTAGACGACTGGCTCCTTACTGCCACCTCCGAGCATCTACTACTCCAAGCGCTCAGAGCCATGTTCACCTTGGGCCATTTCTTGGGGATCACGTTCAATTTGCAAAAATCTGTACTACAGCCATCTCAGCGTATTACTTTCATAGGCGCAGACTTAGACACAAAAGAATGCGCCTATTTACCGGCAGCAAGAATTCAGGTCTTACAAGATCAAGTCAAATCCTGTCTCTCCCTACAAAGAGCCCCGGCCCATCGGATCCTACAACTGTTGGGCTCGATGGCGTCGACCATACTTTTAGTTCCCTTGGCCAGACTTCACATGCGAATTTTACAATGGCTACTGTCGGTTCAATGGTCTTATCAGGAACTTCCCTTGAACCACTTAATCATAATCACGGAAAATTGCCGTCGAGATCTGCATTGGTGGCTTCTCCAATCAAATCTCAACCAGGGGCGACCCTTCATACCTCAACATCCCGTTGCCACTGTGACTACGGACGCCTCCCAGGTAGGGTGGGGGGGTCATTACCTGGACAGGTCGGTCCAAGGCACATGGCAGACCCAGGAAACACATTTGCATATCAATGTCCTGGAGATGAGAGCGGTACTATTGGTACTCCAAGCTCTCCATCACGCTCTCCCACAGGGCCCGATTACTATCCTATCCGACAATATGTCGGTGGTGTGGTACATAAACAAGCAAGGTGGAACCAGGTTTTACCCACTATGCAGAGAAGCCATGAGACTTTGGCACTGGGCGGTAGCTACCAACCGCTTTCTAATGGCAACGCACATACCGGGGAAGTCCAATGTGATTGCGGACAGATTAAGCAGGACCATTCTTTTACCCCACGAGTGGTCCCTCAACCAGGGTATAGCTGCAAAAATATTCGACAGATGGGGTCTTCCTTACTGCAACCTGTTTGCCAGCCCTCACAATGCGAAATGCAGAGAGTTCTTCACACTGTTTCCTTCTCAGGGACAGATTCCCAGGGACGCTCTGACTCACATTTGGCCCCCCGGTCTTCTCTACGCCTTCCCTCCGTTCCCCCTCCTACCGAGGGTGATACAGAAGGCCATTTGCATGGAGAGCGAGATGATTTTGATTGCCCCGCACTGGCCTCGTCAAGTTTGGTTTCCTTTCCTACAGAGGCATGCGATAGAAGGTCCATGGTTTCTGGATCCGGTGCCAGACCTGTTGACTCATCAGTCAGGACGGCTTCATCCGTCTCTCAGGTCCCTGAAGTTGGCAGCATGGTTACTCCACTTCCATCCTTAGTCCGAGACAATGCTCTTTCGCGGACGTGGTCCACATACTGTCTTCTTCTCATAAACCTTCCACCATCAAACTTTATTCCAGTAAATGGAAAAGGTTTGCCTTCTGGGCTCAAGAACGGGGTATAGATCCCCTCACTGCACCAGTATCGGAGGTTCTGAATTTTCTGGCCTCCCTTTTTCAGTCGGGCTCTTCAGTTTCTACCATTAAGGTTCAGTTAGCGGCGATCTCTAATTTTCATGCTTCATTTGAACCTTCATTGATGTCTCACAAACTTTGTAAGGCCTTCCTTAAAGGGGCTTGGCTCCTTAGGCCTCCTTTATCTCATCCTGTTCCCCCTTGGGATTTGAATATGGTTCTTGCTGCCCTAACTGCCCGTCCTTTCTAACCAGCTGCTACTTGTGATTTAAAATTTCTGTCTTGGAAAACGGCCTTTTTAGTAGCCATAACATCTGCTAGGCGAGTTTCAGAACTTCAAGCTCTTTGTTCTGATCCTCCCTATTTGATTTTTCACAAGCATAGAGTTTCATTGAAATTAAACCCTGCATTTATACCAAAAGTGGCCTCCTCTTTCTGTATGCAACAAACTATAGAACTCCCTGTCTTTTTCCCAGAATTCTCTAATAACGCAGAATATACTTTGCATCAATTGGACGTACATAGACAACTGCGTTTTTATTTGAATAGAACCGCTCAAACGTGGAAATCAAATCAATTGTTTGTTTCCTTTGCAGTGAACAAATTGGGTCAACCAGTAACAAAAACCTCCATATCCAAATGGATTAAAGATTGTATCATTTTTATTTATTCACAGGCTAACAAAGACCTTCCCTTTCCAGTCAAGGCTCATTCTACCAGGGCAATGGCTACTTCCGTAGCTTTTCACTCCAAGTTATCAATAGATGATATTTGTGCTGCGGCAACCTGGACTTCTCCGCACACTTTCATTTCTCATTACAAATTGGATGTGGTTTCTCGAGGCAGAGCTTCCTTTGGTTCCACAGTTCTCAGAAGTGTGTTCCAATGAGCCACCCGGGATGTAGGTGCTAGGGACGCTGTCCCATATGTTGTGAATGTAGGTGAGATAGGATCCCATTACATCTTTTAGTTATGTACTTACCATAACTTCGGATGTATGGGATCCATCTCGCCTACATTCATAAGTACCCACCCTCCTTCCCCCTTCCATTCGGATTTAGAGGAGCTGTAGTCTCTGGTTTCTTGGAGATCTTTCTTGAAGAACTTTAGTTGGTTATAGTGACTACTAGTTTTTCTGTGTTTGCATGGGTGTATGAAAGCGAACAAACAAGATCTGGGGAAGCAGGTGTAGTGCATCCTGGGATAGGGAGTAGCCCAGCCAATGAGAGACTTCGTGCTAGTGTATTAGTTGCCGAGTCGGAGCCGATGGATCGGCTCCGAACCCATATGTTGTGAATGTAGGCGAGATGGATCCCATACATCCGAAGTTATGGTAAGTGTTATTGTTGGTAAGATTTTCTTACCAGACGCAGTTCAGATTGACGTAGCTGCATTCTTGGTAGCTGCTGATTATTACCTTATCCTGTAGCTGACAGAAGAAAGCTTATTTTGGTGTGACAAATTTTAGTCATAAGCTAAGGCAGTATTGCACATTTACAGTAATCTGTTAAAACCACTGATCTTTTCAATACAATCCTGAACCTGATTGACTTCTTTGAATCAGTCTCCAGAGCTGTGGACAAGGGTAAGGTGGTCCACACAGCTTATCTGGACCTTGCCAAGGCCTTCGACACCATCCCCCACTCTGGAATCATAGATAAACTTACTAAGCTGGGCATTAATCCCTCCATCACTCGATGGGTTGCCAACTGGCTTACTGACAGAACCCACACTGTAAAAGTAGCTGACTCCAAATCCAGCTCCAGACATGTGACAAGTGGAGTACCTCAGGGTTCAGTCCTGGGACCGCTCCTGTTTGGCATCTACTTCTCTGAAGTACAGGCCAACACTAAGGGACTCTGGCTAACAAAGTTTGCAGATGACTGCAAACTGGGAGCCATTATTGAATCCCGAAATGATGTGGATATTCTACAAAAGGGCCTTACAGAAACAGATGCTTGGTGCCAGAGCCATGGGATCAAGCTCAATGCCAGGAAATTTATAGTTATCTAATTTGGGAAAAAATACATGTACCCGTTAATTACCACATAGGTGGGAGTACACTAAACACTGAAAGTGGTCTCACCTTCAACAACCACATTGCCACAGCCGTCACCTCATCACTAAGGGCTTTTCATGCAGAAAAAGGAGGTCATTGTCCCACTGTACTTATCCCTCATTAGACCCATTATAGAATACAATGCCCTGTTTGTTATGTATCCTGTCAAGACATCTGCAACAACTGGAAAGGTCACAGAAATACCTCACTAAAAGAATCACAGGCCTAAAACATATGCCCTATGCTTACCATCTAAAAAAAAACACCTATACTTTATCGCATATCATCTACTCAGAGGCAATCTCTGCTTAACATACAAGGCCATGTCAAACCCAGAGCTGTTGGACATGCTACACTTAAAGAAATACCAATCCCTCAGAGACACATGCTCCAGGGATCTAAACCTTGTCATCACAATGAACAAAACATGCTGAAGGGATAGAGACTCCCCAGACTCTGGAATAGACTGCCCATACATGTCAAGCAGAGTGCCTCTTTGGTCCTCTTCAAAAGGAACCATGACGATTGGATGGGAGATGGGAAATTCACCCGGGGAATCACACCAGTCACCCTGCTAGACAGGGGTCCAGGGAAGTAAATACTGTGGGAAGAAATAGCCAGGGAATTGTTATGGCTAGGCTTGTATAGGCCCTAGGGCCGATAGCCTGGTACCAACCTATGAACATATATGGTGACAGTGGTGTGAGGTTAAAAGCTTGTAATGCCTGTCTGTCATAAATTGGTGCCCGTGATATAGGTTTGGATAGAATAATCCCCATACTTGAGATAATTTGATGACTGTGGTATGAAATTCATTCACATGTTCATCACATATTTAGTGGCAGCACTGGGATTCAGATCACATCTGTTTGTCATGTATTTAATAACAGTCAGCATCTTGTTGGCAGACCAAGAATGTGTGGTGGCTATAGAGCTGGGTGAAAAGGGAGACCTCTATTTAGCAACTTGGACACAACTGCGTAAGAGAAGTTTACCTAGCACTACACATGGGCATAAGGAAACTCATGGAGGGGCAGTCTGAGCCATCACTTCAGGTTCCAGAGAAAAGTCACTGATTCCAGTACATGTGAATGTCCTGGTGTATAGTCCAAATACCTTCAGAGATGGGAAGGAGAAGAAATGCCATGTAAGTGAGTTACCAGAGGTTATACCATTGTAGTGGTGGGTTGTCATGAAGCCAGAGTTATTTTAGATTATGACTTGTGCCTGTACCCTATCCCAATACAGAGTAAAGAAACTGTTGCTAAGAAGGATATTGTATCAAATGTAGCTTTTGTTAGGACTGCAGTTGTTAAAAAGAAGCATTAATTAACTAAGGGATGGGCGCCCCCTCAGTTACCATTGGCCAAGGTTCATTTTGATAAGGAAGGCTGGCAAGAAGACAAGCAGGTGGCAGTTTCTGATGATATTGTGGGAGATGGTCCCCTGCCATAAACAAACTTTACAACAAAAGGAAGAAACTTTTGCAGAAAAGAGGAAAATCCCAGGATGCAAAAAAACTCCCTTACTAGCCTCAGTAAGAAACTGAGATGCCTCATAAAATCCTCCAAAGCTAGTTCCGAAAATAAAATTGCCAAAGATTCCAAAGACAACCACAAAGCATTCTATAACTATGTCAAGAATCTAAATGGCAATGCTCAGATCTGCTCTGAGCTAAAACAGAATGGCATTAAATATACTGATCCGAAGGATATTGCCAATATCCTGGCAGATCGATTCAGTGCCGACTTCACCCCCCTCTCAAGCCCTAAATGGCCCATCTCAATACCGGAATATTGCCAAATTCCAGTAATAATGGCCACACAGGTACAAAACACACTCTCTAAAGCCAAGAATACAGCATCCATGGGACCAGATGACATCCCGGGCTGTGTACTACATGAACTACAATATGAACTGGCACCTCACCTAAGTGTCATGTTTAATCATAGCCTCACCTCAGGTTTCGTGCCCACTGAGTGGCGCAGAGCTACAGTTATCCCAATCCACAAGGGGGGATCCACCTTGGATCCCGGAAACTACCGTCCCATCAGTCTGACAAGCCTTATCTGCAAGGCCATGGAGCGTATTATCATGGAACTTATAAACAAAGACATTGGCAACCTTCAAACACTGGACCCCACCCAGTTTGGGCTTGTGAAGGGCCGATATTGTCTCCTGAACCTGATTGACTTCTTTGAATCAGTCTCCAGAGCCATGGACAAGGGTAAGGTGGTCCACACAGCCTATCTAGACCTTGCCAAGGCCTTTGACACCATCCCCCACTCTGGAATCATAGATAAACTTACTAAGTTGGGCATTAATCCCTATGTCACCCAATGGGTTGCTAAATGGCTTACTGATAGAACCCACTGATAGAACCCACACTGTAAAAGTAGCCGACTCCAAATCCAGCTCCAGAAAAGTGACAAGTGGAGTACCTCAGGGTTCAGTCCTGGGGCCGCTCTTGTTTGGCATCTACTTCTCTGAAGTACAGGTCAACACTAAGGGACTCTGGCTAACAAAGTTTGCCGATGACTGCAAACTGGGAGCCATTATTGAATCCCCAAATGATGTGGATACTCTACAAAAGGGCCTTACAGAAACAGATGCTTGGTGCCAGAGCCATGGGCTCAAGCTTAATGCCAAGAAATGTATTGTTATCCCCTTTGGGAAAAAACATGTATCCATGAATTACCATATAGGTGGCAGTACACTAAACACAGAAAGTCTGATAAGAGACTTAGGGACACAGGTGGACAGTGGTCGCACCTTCGATAACCACATCGTCACAACAGTCAGGAAATCCTTCTATGTGGCACACCTCATCACGAAGGGCTTTTTATCCAGAAAAAAGGAGGTCATTGTCCCACTGTACTCATCCCTCATTAGACCCATTATAGAATACAACGCCCCATTTGGTATGTACCTCTCAAGACATCTGCAACAACTGGAAAGGCCTCAGAAATACCTCACTAAAAGAATCACAGGCCTAAAGCAGATGCCCTACGCTGACCACCTTAAAAAACTCCAGCTATACTCTGTCGCATATCCTCTACTCAGGGGCGATCTCTGCTTAACATACAAGGCCATGTCAAACCCAGAGCTGTTGGACATGCTACACTTAAAGAAATCCCAATCCCTCAGAGCCACACACTCCAGGGATCTAAACCTCATCATCACAATAAACAAAACATGCTGGAGGGATAGGTTCCTGACCCAGAGACTCCCCAGACTCTGGAATAGATTGCCCATACATGTCAAGCAGAGTGCCTCTTTGGACCTCTTCAAGAGGAACCTTGACGATTGGATGGGAGAAAGGAAATTCACCCCAGGGATCACGTCAGTCGCCCTGCTAGTCAGGGGTCCAGGAAAGTAAATAATGTGGGAAGAAATAGCCAGGGAATTGTTATGGCTAAGCTTGTATAGGCCCTAGGGCTGATAGCCTAGTACCAACCTATGAACCTATGAACCTATGTCCTGGTAGGAATTGACTTTGATGATACAGTATCTTGTATACATACAGTTGCATGCAGCCAGGTGTGGAGAGAGGCATACAGGAAAGGCATAAGGGGTAAAACCCTGCCAGTGCACTGTTGTTGATGTGGTCATAGCAGTAAGTCTGAATCAGTGCCACAGGTGACAAAAGGTGTTTTGCTTCTTCTGAAGGGGGCTACTTCAGTAGAAGGGATAGATGGTAACATTAAACTTAAATCTCAGCCACAGTTGTCAAATGGTAGTACACTTCCTGTGGATGGGGAGCATAGCTTGCAGATCACACTTCACAACATTTGACTGAGGTAACAAAATATGCTTCTGGCCTTCAAGGGCAGATGGAGTCTATATACTGGGACAAGGGGTCATTTTACAGAGACTGGATTCCCGGATGGGGCTAGAGGGAGAAGTAATACAGTAGCTGGTTGTCCCAAGGGCTTACCATCTGGCACATCCCTTTTTATACCATCACTGTGCACTGAATTGAAATGTAACTAACCTATTTTTTCATACACACAATTTTCCCAAGAGGCACGTCTGATACTTCTCTCATGACTGCCTCCATAGTGTACATTATCATGAGTCGTATTATTGATCTGATACCAACTTCTCAGTTTCTTGAACACTCTTCCGATGTGCAGACCAATATATTAACTAATAATTTAATAATTATTGACAGCCAAGAAGTCTGCCTATTTCAGACCATATACCAACCACTAATAACAATATTATAAAACATCAGACATAAGCCCTTACAAACTAACAAATGAAAAATAACATCCATAGAAGACAGAAGTGCAGTTTCATTGCACATAAGCTGGTGGCAGAAAAAGATTCAAGCAGCATCACTTTTTGTCACTACTTTTAGTTTGAGTAGAGGCTCCAAAAGGGCATGTTTGGTAATATTTATTAAACATCCAAGCATTTTATTTATTTAGTCTTTGCTAACCAGGTAGATGGGCTGGTCCTTTTCAACTATGACCCAACTGCAGTAGGCACAAACATATAAACAAAATATTCAAATACAAAATTTTGAATATTATACCAGTAAACACAAATGTGTTAGATAACTTTTGCACAGGCTAAAATATTCTGCTGTCCAGTAATTTAAAACCATTTAAAATGCCAAGCATTCATTTAATGCAGTAATACCTGTACAGAAAAAGAAGACAAATGGGAGTCAGGAGATGAAAGAGAAGTATGGCCCGAGAATTGAAAATAGATTAGAAAATCATGAAAGAAGCAGGTTAAGCAGAGGAGTCAGTGATTGTTGGTGCGGTCATTAACTGATTGGAGAAGAAGGTGTTAGCATGTTCCTACTAGTGCTACTACAGGAAGATAAATTATAGATTTAGATATTTACAATACAGGGAGGTCCCTTTGTTATGTGATCTGAATGTTTAGGAAGCATGGCTTACGTGTAAATATTTGAACAAGATGGAGGAGTAGAGCTGAAAAGTGGAGACTGTTCTTTCTCAGGAAAACTTATACGTGCCTTTTAGGGGTACTATTAGCTCTTTCCTGCACTGTGAGTACTTGCTAAGTTGCTGAAATTGTCGTGGGAGGTGATTACAATCAGCAGGGCTGATTTTACTGAAGGACTTATCGCTTGTGGCAAAGCCAGAAGGTGGATGGAATAGAGTTAGGGTGGTGGTGTTCTGGTTTCTGAGAGAGAAGGGAGAAGATTTTATTTGGAGTTTACATGTTAGGGAGGGACAAAAAGAACTTAGTATTTTACAAAAAAGGGTGGATAGAAGTGTGGCTGTGACTGGAAGCCAGTTTGTCTTTTGAAGGTGAGACAGTGATGCTCAGGTTTGGGTGAAAGATTAATCTGCATACAAAATTCATCTGCTGCTTGTATTTTAAAAGTGTTATATAAAGAGTTTAGAGTACTACCTGATAACATGTATTCTGATATTGAGACAAGTATGTCTTTTGACAGAGCTTTTCTGTCTTCTTTGGAGAGTTGTTTGGAATGAAGTAAGAACATTTTAGTTGGGTAGTGACTTTAGCAACCACATTGTTGTGGTTTTTGAAAACAAATGTTTTATCAAATATTAGACCAAGGTAATTGTACTGTTTGACCATACTTATTGGTTGGTTACTCAGGGTAGTGATCAACAGTGGAGAAACAGTCTCATAAATATATTCTAAAGATAACAGCGCTCAGGACAAAGCCATGTGGGACATCTCTGTTGACATTTTTTCTGCCTAGAGTAAATACCGTTGACCTTCCCAACATGGACAATAGTATCAAAGGCCATGCAAGGTCCAGATAAACTTTTTGTATGGTATGTTCCTTATCCATGGCCCCAGTAACCTTTCCAAAGAACTCAGTTATGTTGCACAGGCATAATCGACCTTTTACATAAGCTAAACCAGTGTGCATTGAAAGATATAAGGTAACCTATGTCATTGTTTTCAGCTATAATACATTCCAAAACCTTGCAAATAGTACTATTGAGATAAGCCAATAATTTCCAGGTTCCACCTACATAGATGGGCTCTGCTACTGCCATTAACTACACCTTGGGAACCTGTCTAATGAAGAGAATCAGGTAGAGGAGTTGACAGAAGTGTTTTGCAAGGTGGGAGTTTACACTTTTTAGTAAACATCCAGGGATGTGGTCAGGACAAGAGGAAGCACTGTCTTTCATTTTGTAAAGTTAACAAAACAATTTTGTCCAAGTGGTTCTCATGGGTTTTGAGAGGGAACGAATAAAATAGAGGTAAGTGTGGGTTGAATGACATCAAAAGAGACTCTGGTCACAAGAATGTTAGCATTATCCTTGGGGTTAGATAAAGAAGTACCACTGGAGATAAGTTTAGTAGAGAACTGCTGGTTACTTCTAGCCTTTCTAATAGAGTTAAAAAAAGGTCTTATGGTTGTTTTTTTCCTTCAGTTGGTTGCAATTCTAAGAGCTGGCCTTACATTTCTTAACACTAAGTCTGAGAGTCTTGCTTGCCAGTGATGAAGTAAACATCTTTTAGTGATGGCCAAGATCTTTTTCTTTTATTATAGAATTTGTTGATGTAGTATGTTTACCATTTAGGTTTTGTTTTAAACTATCCATCATATTTACACCAGATTAGTACAGAAGTCTCAAAGGATCTTTCCATAAAGGAGCATAATTCAGAGGAGTAGGCAACAGCATGAGTTACAATGTTTGCTGAGGAACTATACCATTTGCAATTATCAGAAAGATCAATAATAGTAAGTAATAGTTTTGGAATAATCTCTGAATGTAGAGGCATTATTACAAGTAAAAAAGTAGATTTTCATAGAGACAATCGCAACAAGGTGATCAGATTTAACTGGGGGGGGGGGGGTACCAGGATCAGGGTGGTGCATCTGCACCAAAGTGGAATTCCTATTATTAGTCCCACCCACATGGACAGCTACAAGGTCATAAGTGTGTCTGATGTGATGCAGGGGACTAAGTGCCCTATTGACAGCTATAATCCTTGCCCCAGAGAGGAAGCTAACTGTCACCCTATTTTTTACCAACATGGTACGTATTGTATTTGTACATTTTACAATGTAGACACCAGTGACTAAGGCTTTTTCAGGATGTGCTGCATGCCTTTAGGACCTTAAGGTTAGACTTTTAGTACAGGTGGCTTCCAGTAACAACAGCTGTGGTTGCAGATGAAGGTGTGGTGCTAGTATTTCTGCAACTTGGCTGAGGTAAGATAGGATGTCTAAGAGATCTAGAAGGCTTAGACAAGGGTTTCTTTACTACCTCAGGATCTGTAGTGATTGTGAAATCATCGCCCATGAAATAGTTTTCCCGCAGCATAAACCACTGGTTGCCACAATCGGCTGCAAGCAGTGATCAGAGAAAACACTAAAGTCAACAAAGACTAGGCTGAGGACCTGGCAGTTGACTGCAGAGAAAGCAAAAGAGTTCAAAGAATTACTGAGAGCTGTAGTTCCACAGGAAGAAGAGAAAATAGAACTGAATAAGAATGGCTGCATCCCATAAAGTGTGAGGACTCTAGAATAGATATGTGGCTGAGCTAGGTACAGAAGCAAGATGCATAAGGAAAGATGGTGATGGAATGCATACGTCCAGTAAATCATCAGAAGAAAGAAGGATTGCAGGAAAAAGTGGAAGACAGAAAAGTCAAACCAGGCTAAGAAGGAATACTGGCTGGCTACCAAAGAAGCAAAGAGAGGAATTGCAATAGCTAAGATCAAAGCATCAGAGGCACTCTACTAGCTTCTTAGAAAATGACTCAGTAGATGGCACAAAGAAACTCTTTCAGGTTGCAGGGAAAGACACAAAGATAAATAAGATAGTCGGACATCCTCCTTAAGGGATGTCAGCAATAGCTTGCTCACCAGTCCACAGAACATTAAAGGCAGATGAAAGAAGTACCGATAACAGCTTCTGAATGAAGAAAACACCACAGAAGGTATACTGCTCTAGACACAGTCTACAATGAAAGAAGAGGAGGGGCCCACCCTAGAAGGAGAGAGAACAACAGGGAAAATGAAATCAGGGAAAACAACAGGCTCAGATGAGGTCACAGCAGATAGGATCAAGACTTCCAAGATGGCTGCACACTGATCAACAGCTTAACTTCCAAGTCTCCCAGTGTGAAAAAAAGAAACTGAGGGATAAGAGCCAAGAACGCTGACACTTTTAGTAAATTCAGTTATTGGTTAATAAGTACACTGCCTGGATACCAGCAAAGAAAAAAAACTAAGAGAGCCTAAAAGAAAATCAGTTTGAAAAGTTAAAGAGAAAACACGTATTCTAGAGGGGGAAAATAAGTTAAATGTGCTCAGAGCTGATTAAAATAAACAAACCATTGCAGAAGAACATAAACTCAAATAAAAGGCTGGAAAATAGAAGAAGCTTCAAACAGATATTCAGATGACTCAGAAGGCAGCCAAGACCTGTATTAGTGAAGATGCTATCTTACACCCAGAAAGAGTTGATCCTGACAAAAGTGAGGCTGAAGGGCAAAGTATTAAATGATGGAGACAGTAGAGTGTTTGTGGAAAATGATTATTCAATGTACACTAGACAACAGAGAAGCACATTTATTCTAGCAATCCAGGAATGTTGTGGGTCAGGTGTGATATTCAAGCTGCTGTATCCAGCTGTCTTCAGAATATTTGTTCCTGAAGGATCAAAGTCATTAATTGGTGGAGAACAGGTTAAAGATGAAAGACAAAAATGTTTGTTCAACAAAAAGTGAGCCATCAAGCAGAAGGAGAGACTGTTTTCTCATTCTTCTGATAATAAAGCTAATAGAGTTTGCAAGTGAAATCTTTTCCAGTGTTCCAAAGGAAAATGCTTGAGAGAGACAGAGAAAAGCGTAGGAGCTGAGTAGAAGAATAGGGAGTACCTTGGAATTGAACCAGAGTCTTGAGTTAGAAGATATAGATGAACAGGAAGAAGACCGGCAACATGGACATTAGTGAATAAATGTGAGATTACAAAACATCAGTCAAATTTGTGAAATATGGCTGTACAAGAAAAAGTGGAAAAATGGGTTTTTGTTGCCTTTGTTAAACTTGTGGGGGACTGAAAGATTTTTGCTCCACTTCATATCATTAATGTTTGGAAAGACACTAAGAGGAAGGGAAGAGGAAGGAAAAAAGTAACTAAGTATAACAATTTCTGTTCTTAAGAGTATTTCAATAAAACTTTTCATATACAGTAAAGCATTTTCAGATACTGAATGTGATAAAGATGCAAAAGTAAAGAGATGCCTTTTTTCTTTCTTTTCTTATTAGTAAGAAATGTTAGCATTACAATGCAAGAAGAAAAAAAGGCTGGAAAAAAGCATGTTGAAGTTAATAGGCTGTAATCTTGAGGTGGGGTGTGGGTTTTAAAAGTGCACAGATCATAATATATGTAGAGCTGATATATTTTTCCCTGCATTTGCATATGTAAATACATAGACTAAGCCCTTGGCTTAATCTAATAACAAGTTTTAAGTGGAAACAAGTAAATAAGAAAACACTGAGTGTAATGAAGAATTTTCCTTTAACAATAAATATTCAATATGACATTAGAAGCCTGCAGCTGAGGGCTACATTTTTTCTTATTTTTTCCTTGGAGAAAAGCTGATTACAGGGCATTAAAAAGCCAGAGTGCTGGTTTGTTTGAGGCTAAAAGTTAATTTTTTTGTAAGCATGCACATTGCTTTTCACATCTGGGAGGGGAATAAAGCTAAAACAAGAACAGGCAGCAATTAGTGTAAGTAGGAGCACAGGCAGTAACATGCATAATCTTAGCATGGATAACCATAACTTTGGGTAAGATAATGCCTTTGTGTGCTACTGTCTATTTGGGACAATTGTTCCTATTAGGACAGCTATCATTTGAAGATGTGCATAGTTTTGTGTGTTTGATTAAGTTTTTTAAGGGTTTTCATTAAAACAAAAAGGCTTGTAAAATGTGACATAGGCTCAAATGGAGAGGACAAGAAACAACTGTATAAAAGATCAACCTGCCAAACAGTAGTGGGTGCATGTATCAGAAAAGCTGGAATTAGACATCTAAAAAAAGGTGTCATACATAATAAGTAGGAATAAAACTTTTATCATAATGGTGACACTTCACATAGTATCTTGGAATGTGAGTGGTCTCACAGGTATAGATAAAAAGGAAAAGAGTACTGAATTATATTTAGAAATGCAGTGTGCAAATAGCAATACTACAGGAGGCACATTTGGAAAGAACAGAGTATTTGAATTTGATAAAGAAAGGATTTCAGGATAGATTTTCAGCAAAGTATCAGGGACAGAGGAAAAGCAGAATCCTTATACAAAATGCTAGAGGATAGAGATAGAAGATGCAAAAAAGATGTAGTAGATTTGTGGTGGTAAGGGGCTACTGGCAAGGGAGGAGAATTATGCTGGTGTTTATTTTTATTCTACCTAAAACTGCTATTATTAGAGCTTAAAATATTCGGAGAAATAGCAATAGCTTTCAGCAGGAAAAAATAGTTGTATGTGAGGACTGGAATTTGATTCGCAACAGTGAGGAAGTATCTGGGGTATCAAGAAGGTAAAATATAACAAGAGAGTAGATTTCTGAAGAAATTTCTGAAAATGTTTAGTATGGAAGACATGAATTTCAGTGATAAGAACTCAGGGAGAATTTTCATATTATTCCCCAATAACTGGGCTAGACTAGACAAAAATTATATTTCACTGTAATGTGCATTTAAAACCACCCTACTAGGTACCCAGAGCACCCACCCACTTACCATTCCCACTCCTACCCCAGACTACCCCAACCCTCCTCACTTATAATACCATTCAAACCACCTACATAAAAAATTCCTCACCCAGTTAAACCCTGTTGTCTTACAGCTGACCAGCTTCCTAATGAATTTCTAAAGATTTCAGCACCTTCTATCGCCTACCCCATTTCTTGATTAATCATTCCATTACAGAACAGTACATCCCTCCTCTCAGGAAAGTATCTCATATCATTCCCCTCCACAAAGGTGGACCCTCTAGGGAGCTAACCAGCTATCGTCCCATAGCCATCCTCTCTCCCCTCACAAAAATATTAGAAAAATGCATCCACAAACAACTCCTGCACCACCTACTTAGTCTCAAACTGCTACCTAGCTCCCAGCATGGGTTTCGACCTAAACATAGTACTAGCACAGCTCTAATATCTTTCACCAATATCATTTATAATCTCATAAATGAAGGTCTCTTCTATCGAGCTTTCTTGATATGTCTAAAGCCTTTGACACTGTTTCTCACCAAATACTTCTAGACAAACTCTGCTCTTATGGCCTCACTACTGCATCCCAAACCTGGTTACACAGTTATCTTTCCAACCATCAGCAAGCAATTAAATGGGCTAACAGTCTCTCTCCCCTACTCCCCAATCCAGTCAGTGTACCCCAAGGCTCCATTCTTGGCCCCCTCCTCTTTACCATATTTACTAACAATCTCAGCTCAGCAACTCAACTGGCTCACATAGTTGAGTACGCCAATGACTCCACACTTATATGCTCGGCCCCCTCATCACAAGAACTTCAAATAAAAATGCAATCTTCCTTTCAGGACATAGAAAAATACCTCTCAGCACATCAACTCATACTTAACCCAAACAAAATTAAGATTATTGTCTTCAGAAACAAATTATCCAAACCTGGACAGTTTCCTCTCACAATCCTGTCCTCAAATGGAACCATAACACAGCCCACTAGCCAGACTAAACTGATAGATGAGAATCTAAAATTTGACAAGCATATTTCTTTGACCATCAAGAAAGTTCATGCCAAACTTGGCACCCTCTATAGGGCTAAAGCGTACCTCACTCAGAGTGCCAGACTGGCCACTGCTTGGTCACATCTACTTTCCACCCTCCTATAGAGATATCAAACATTCATAAACATGTGTATGTCTGAGCTCAATAACCTTGAATCCTGCTACAAAAAAATTGCCAAGTTTGCTACTAATCAGCCATACAAGACTCACCACTGCACTGCCCTCTCCCCAGCTCTACTGGCCAGAACTCCCTAATCTTTTATCACACAACCAAATGACCATGGCCCACAAAATAATCTGCCAACCCAGTAACTGCCCTGCTCTCTCTAACCTTGTCCAACCTAGTACCATTACCCGATCCCTGAGATCCTCCAACAAGCTAATGCTAAAGGTATCCTGCTCCTATAACTACCATGGTGACTCCCTTTACTCTCACAAGATAGTCAAATTGTGGAACGCTGTTCCACAGTCCATCACACAAAATCCTCACCACCAATCACTGGCTTTGCCTCTGTCATTGACCAGGCTAATTCTTCTACCTCCCATACCTTAGCCTACTTTACCTTTAACTATACTGCCTCCATCTCTTCTGTAACTCTGCTGTCCCATAACAGCTTGTACTCTGTTTTTAATTTGGACAGAATTTTTTGATTCCAGAATTTCTGTGCATACTAACTCCATGCCTTTTCATCACTTTTATATATATAAAATACATACATACATTGTCTCTGATTTTATTTAGTGCACACTGTCTTTGCAATTAGTTTTTCCATATAAGCTTTAAGCTTACAGACTCTGTATACTTGTGTACTATTGTTTGTATTCTGTACTATCTACTGTATTATATTAATTATAATTATTGTAAGCTTTGTTACTGCTTGTGGAGCATTTCTCCCCAGGCTTCACTAAAAATGGGCTTCTGGCCCAGTCAGACATAACCCGGTTAACAAATGTAATAAATAAATAAATAAAATGATGGAAAGCTTTTATCACAAATCTAATAACTATTTCAGATCATGTGTTGATAGTACCTAATAACTAAGATAAAAATGAAGTGTAATAAAGTTAAAATGAGACACTGGTGCTTCCCCACTATCTGTTAAAATGAGAAGAATGTATGGAATGGGTAGTGGAAATTATTAAGGCATTATTATGGAAGATATAAAGTTAAAGAAGTTATAGCTAGTGATTGGGATAAAATGAAAGTAGAATTTAAAATATGGTAAAAATAAAAGAAAAAGATATATAGTTAAGAAGTAACAAGAATTATGTAGAGGGGCTGACAAAGGTTGAAGTATTGCAGAATAAAGGGACTTTCACAGAACAAGAAGAGGCACAACTGCAGAGTGCTAAAGAAAAATAAAGGATACTTGGATAATGTGCTTGAGTTTATAAAGATTGCTGTTAATCAACTCGATCTTGATAATAACTTGAGAGCACAAAACATTTAGCTCAATGACTTTGGCAACAGAAAGTAGAAAGGGTTGGTGCCCGACTTATGGAGCCTGTAACAAGAAAAATAACCAGGGATCCTATAGAGGTATTAGAGATATTTCAGAAATGCTGTGAAATTTTGTATAAAGCAGAGCAATATGGAAATGAAGAAAAAGTCCAAATTTAAATATGTATGGAAGATTTAAATATGGCAAGGTTAGAGGTAGATGAGGTTGAACAATTAACAAGACAGGAGGTGAGATAAAAGTGGTGATGTATAACCAATCTGCAGGAAAGTTTCCAGGAATAAATGGTATTCCAGTAGAAATTTGAAAGCCTGGAGGGAAGAAAGTGATAAAGATCTGGAAGGTTTTGTTTAACAGTATTTTAAAAGGAGGGGAAAGTACCAAAATCCTGGAAGCTGTGGTGGCTGTAATGCCTAAAGATGGTTAAAACCCATCAGATCCAGCTTCATATAGATCCATTTTGACTCTAGACCATACTTTTAAAGGGTTTATGCCTGTAATGGCTAAATGAATGTCAAAGTTGATGCCAAAATGTGTGGAGCTTTTCTCCCCGGGCCTCCACTGAAAACGGACCTGTGTCCAGTGGACTATCCCGGTTAACAAATGTAAAATAAATAATAATAAAATAAATGCCGTTTTTTTTTTTGAGTGAAGACAAATATTTGACAACATTAATAGAACAATGGTAATCCAGAGGGAAGCAGAATGTAAGACAATAATTACCACTGTTGATGGTGGGGCTCGACACAGAGAAAGCAGTCAACAGCATAAGCAGTGATTTTATGAATAGGGAAATGGAAGAATTTGCAGTCCCTGATACAATAATGAAGTTAATTAGGAGGATATATGACAGATTGGATGCAAAAAAAAAAATCAGTGTGTGAGGGCTCCTCTAATAAGTTGTGTCTGAACACAGGGACCAAGCACAGGTGTCCAATGTTTCCTTTGTTATCTGCGTTATACTTAGAACCATTGGCAAATAAAGTAAAGGACTCAGAAATTCAAGAATATAATTGGTATGGTAATCAAGAAAAGTTGGCTTTATTTGCAGACAGTATTGTTTTGTACCTGATAAAACCAGAAAAGGACATGTCAGTCTTGTGGATCATTCTGACACAATTTTAGCTTTTCTTGGGGTATAAAATTTATGAAGATAAAACAAAGGCTATAGCTGTAACCTATGTACCCACATGTGAATTGGTTCAGCAATTCCCATATTTATATGGATAAAATGAACTTATGATGATGTGAGGTAGTGCCAGCTATACCAGAGAGAGTAGGCACTGCATGCATAACATATGCCAGCATAGCTGGCTGGAGTTTTGTAAAGAATTATATGCCATTTGTATATCAAACTGACTTGTACAGGTGCTTGTGTTAAAAATGTATTTGTAAAGTTGCTTGTGTTAAAAAATATACCAACAGTGGGTCCTGCTGGACAGACAAATACACCTGTATGTCAAACTGTATTGTAACTGTTGAAATGAATATATTGTAACAAAGGATACTGTAAGAGAAGAGGTTAATAGGTTACAGCTAACTTTGAAAAATAGTCTGAAATTAAATTACCTGGTTTAGGCCATAAAGATTGTATCTCACAGGTCTGATTGGAGCCAGAGGGCAAATATCTGTGAAAACCAAGACTAGGAATCATATTGTATTGTCCATAGGGGTGAATTAATTGCTACTCTGGGAGGGTGGAAGTTTTTTGCAATGGTTTTATATATTCTAGATGCCATAATGCATATTAGCAAAGCTTTATGTGTGTATGTATGGTGACACATATGTGCAAGATTCTGGCTCAGCTTTCTGGTAAAGGGGGGTAGTGTGGGAACTAGAAGTTAGGTGAAGTGGGAACCATAAGTCAGGTGACCAGATGTATGTGATGTCATTTTGTAATCCAGCATGAAATTATGTTTTAATACTAGATGAGACAGAAGTCTCAGAGCTGTCTGTTTTTGAAACCTGACAAGAAGGATCACTCATCTACATCAACTTGCCTTGCTCTAGTAAGTGAACCATGAAACATTTATTCTTTAATCAGTCAGGAAAATATAGTGAGATCAGTTAAGTTTTATTTTTCTGTATCTGTGTGAACCTTTCCATCTGTGTTATTTTTAATATTTCCTGTTATGAAACTCTGGTGTTTATTGTAAATAGATATTTAGTATTTTCATGTTTTTTTTATTAATAAATATATTTAAATTTTTTGTTGATTGTCTTTTAGAAAATATTTTACCCTTTGAGAGTACTTATATTTATTTGGTGACACTGTGGCCACTCCTGAAAGCTTTGCTGCATTGGTCAAACACTACTATTTGTATTAGTATTAATTTTACTCAGTATAATTGGGTACCCTTGTAAGAGCCCTACAGTAGCTGGCTGTGAAGTGTTCTGATGGCAGTTTCTACTTTATAGTGTGGTTAGAGGGAGCATAGCTGGTAAATCTGTGCCAGTCTTTCCCAGGTGTGTGTGTGTGTGTGAAAATCAAATCTCTGAGTGTGTGTGGCAGCTACTTGGAGCAGGGTCACAGAGCACTGATTTCACAGAGAGGATGGTGGATGACTTGGCTTGGAACACTCGGCTGAGGACTCAACTCTACAGCTGTGTCAGTGGGGAGTCTTATTTGGGACCTGGAGATAATGCAATAAATGTGTTAAAAAAATATCGGATGAGATGGGAGAAATGGTTCCTGAGGGTACTCATAGAAGTATGGAGAGGAATGAGTATTCAACATGATTTATGAATATGCATACTAGTGTCCATGTACAAAAACAAAGGGGATATTTACACTTGTGGGCAGTATGGAGGCATCAAACTTGTGGCACACTGCTTGAAAGTTCTGGAGTGGGAGATTGATAAACAAATAAACAGTGTAGTAGAAATTAAGATGGGACGTGAGCAGTCTGGATTCAGATAAGGATGCAACACAGTGAACCCAATGTTTTCAGTGAGACAGATAGTTGGGAAGAAGCTAGAGATATGGAAAAAGTTCAAATGGGCATTCCTAGACTTGGAGAAAGCATACACCAGGGTCCTAAGAATGCTTAATTGGGCAGCTCCGTGATGGCTTTAAATCCTGAAAACATTGGTAGAATTGGTGCAGGCTATGTATGAGGACCCAATGACCCAAGTACGAACAGTGTTTGTTCTCACAGTGAGTTTCCCAGAAGAAGTGAGTGTGCATCAGGGTTTAGCTCTGAGACTACTCTTGTTTATTCTAATGATAGACTACATTAGCAAACATGGCTGAGGGGACAGATTAACAAAGTTGCTGTATGCAGATGATATGGCCTTGCAAGCAAATTCTGAGGAGGAACATTAGCAAAGGATAGGGGAATGGAATGTAAAACTGAAGACACATAGGATGAAAATGAGTTCAGATAAGACAACTGGAGTGGCAGAAAATGGGGGGAAATGAGAAGAAGCTGTGAATTGAGATAGAAGAGAAAATAGTGAAATGGGTTGATGGCTTCAAGTACCTGGGAATGTTGGTTGAGGAGAAGGGGAACCTGAAAAAGGAGATCAAAACTAGAGTCAGAAGGGTTGCAACCAAATAGCACAGAAAGTGTCAAGGACAATATATGATAGGAAAATGCCAAAGAAGGTGAAAAGTAAGTTGTTCAAAACAGTGTTGTGACCAGCACTACTGTATAGTACAGAAACCTGGGTAGTAATGGCAGAGCAGTAGAGGACACTATAGGGGATGTAGATGAAGTGCCTAAGAAGGGTGGTAGGCTACTCATTGTGGGACAGATGAAGAAATGAAGACATCAGATCAAAAGCCAAAATAACTCCAGTTGCAGAGAAAAAGAGAAGAGAAGAGATTACAGTGGTTTGTGAACATGTGCAGAAAAGCAGACGACAATCTAGTGAAGAAACTTTGGAACAAGCAGGGTATAGGCAAGAGGAAATGAAGAGGCCCAGCAAAGACATGAATGGATTGTGTGAGAGAAGACTTGCAACATTTAGGCATGACTGTCGAAGAAGGTAGGAGAGTGGCATTGAATCAAGAGACATGGTGACAGTTGATGCAACACATTGACCACATATAGAAAGTTGGAAAAAGGAGCTTGAGTGAGATTTTTACTATGCCTTATAACTGTAATTAACTGCGGGTAGTCAGATATTATGTGTGTATGACGTGCAGTAGAAAGGTAAATTAGTTGAATTAGCTTAAGGGGAATACATCTACAAAAAGATACTTTTGTGCTTATTAATAAGATCCAGTGAAAGAGGAGAGGAAGTAACTATGTGGTCAAATTAACATAAGGGGTGGACATCTCAGAAGCCACTAGGTTTAATAACATAGCAAGAATATGGTGGGAATTTTTTCTTTTCCAGACAGCAGTATTTTCAATGGAAGATGCTGTTTCAGTGAGTTTTCTGTTGAAAACCTTGGAATGTTTTCTTTTCTCTTTTAACACAAATACTGGTCTCTAGCTCCTCCCTTAGTTTTCAGGTAATTGTCATCTAAATCCTTTGTCTCACTGTGAGGTCCAGCTTTGTTCTGTCCTAACCAAAACTTTTAATACATTAACACATTGCACTAAAGATAAACACTGCAATCAAACAAGAAATAATATAAGGAAAATAAACCAAAAAATTACCTTTCCCACCCTGCAGTCTATTTTGTGGCAAAGGTTGTTTAAAATGAGTTTTCTCTTGGAACCCTGAAATGTTTTCATTGTCTTCAAATACAAATATTGGTCTCTAGCTCCTCGCTCAGTTCACAGGTAAACACTAAGAGAAAGAGTTTTGTTCTGTCTTAACCAGCACTTTTAATAGGCTTCCTACTGAAATGTTGGCACTCGAAATGCAGACTGCCAACAAGCTGAAAAATAGACCAAAATTACAGGAAAAGACAAAATCTTGAAGCATGTGCTTCTCTTTTAAACTTCTTTTTTTTTTGCAGAGGGGCAAGCCCCCTACACCCCTCCCCCCAATATGGGGGCAAGCCTCCTCCCAACTCCCAAACTTATACATACCAACTGTGAGATCACCGTACTTTAGATACCTGATTAAGGTAAGAGACAAAAAATAAGAAATTGAAGAGCGGTCAAATTACAACTTTGAAAACTGAAATAAACAAGCTGGACAAACAAATTAATCATAGTGTGAGACAAGATCAAGAACATTTTGAAGAAAATGTATATAAAGATATTGAGCATAATAGAAAATCTTTTTATAGATACATAATATGTGGAAGGAGTAAAGACATACAAATTGATAAACTGTGTGCAGATTCTAAAATTTATTCTCAGACATATTATAAATATATTTACAAAATCTTATGGAAACAGTTTGACTTCACAAAGGGGGTGATAAGTTGTCCTAGTGACATCCAGGTAACCACAGAAATTGGAATCAAATTAGATTATATTGAAAAAGATCTGTGCAAACTGAATCCAAACAAAGCACAAAGAGGAGATGGAGTTAGTACATAAAAACACTTCAGCAAGAACTTACAGTGCCATTATATCTATTATTTGCTAGGTCATATAAATATAGGGAGATTCCTCAAGACTGGAGGCATGCACTTATTAAACCTGTCTTTAAGGGAAAGGGGAGTAGGACAAACCTAGAGTCATATAAACCCTTAAGTCTACTTACATCATGTTGTGGAAAAATAATGGAGAAGGTAATATTGGATAACTTGTCATAAGTGGATATGTTGGTACTTGAAACTGTATATCTGCATGCTTATGTTGAAAATAGATTTGTTAACACTTGTAACATGATGTTGTATAACAATATAATAGCTATGAATGAAAAATTGTGCTATGATGTAATTTATATAGATTTAACTTCAGCAATTGACAGGGCCATACACAAAACACTGATCAATAAATTAGAACAACTAGGTATTGATGTATTATTGATAAGATGCATAACTGCATGGCTTACAAGTAGGACATGGCAATTATCATACAGCAGTTGGACAGGTGAAATTCTCGGTTACAGTCAGGGTATCCAACAGGGCTCTGTCATAGGCTCTTAATTGTTTAGATTTTTATCTTTCAAACTTAACTTTTTCATCTGAGGTCTATATGCAGATGACCTGAAATTGGGAAACTAATTACGTGTGTTACAGATAAGCCACGTCTGCAAAATAACTTGACTAAATTGACCATTTGGGCACAGGAGAATAATATGCTGATAAATGTAGCAAAAACTAAGCATATGAGCTTTGGGAGTCATAAATTGAAAGGTGAATATTTAATACAGCACACAGCGATTGAAACTGTAGATTCATTTAAGGACCTGAGTATATGGGTAGATCCAGCTTTAAGTTTTTCCTAATAATATCAATCAATTGGTTAATGATAGTTATAGAACTATAGGTTGTATAAAAAAGATCTATAAAGCCCAGTAAATCAGAAATTATGAAGTCATTGTTTGTTAGTTACATTAGACCCAAACTTGAGTATGGAATAACAATATGGAAACCTTATAAGAAAACAAGCATGAGTAAACTGGAAAGAGTACAGCAGAAATATACCAAGGGCATTCATGGAAGTGAAAAATTCAAGTTATTATGAAAGACTAAAATATCTGAACTTGTACAGTGTCTCTTATAGATGTCTAAGAAGAGATCTTATACAGGTATATTGGGAATTAGAGACAACTATCTCTGGGAATGTTTGGGGTTATCAAAAAGCACTAGAGAATCATCAGAGAACCTATGTAGAAGATTCTGTAGTAATGAGAAATGTACTAATTGGTTCTCTGAGAGAGCAGATGATGCATGAAACAGACTACCAAATTACATTAAAGCTAGTTCATAGTTCATAGGTTAGTACTAGCCTAACTGCCCTTGCGAGCCATTGTAAGCCTAGCCAATTATCCATTGTGAGACTCAAACCCTGCACCTTGTGTTTTTAAGGAAAACACCTTAATCATTAGGCCACCCTCCCACCTTAGTACTAGTTTAGATATTTTTAAGAACAACCTGGGCACTTATTATGGGAGCAAGTGTTTTGGTATATTGGCAGGCTAGAAGGGCATTAATGCCCATGATTGAAATATTTGTATGTATGTATGTATGTATGTGTACTTTAGAGAAAAGGGAATATTCTGAGAAATGGCCATCTCAGACTTGGTATATGTAAGTCAGTTTTTCAGCCATTCAGTCTCCATGTTTCTGGACTCTGACATTTTAAATTGTTACCTTTTTGATACTGTCACAAAATGCACTAAAAATAAATACTGTAGTCAAATGAGAAAAAATACATTGAAAATAAACCAGGAAGTTTACCTTTTCCTACCCTGCAGACTGTTCTGTGGAAGAAGCTATTTCACTGAGTTTACTCCTGAAAACCTTGAAATGTTTATATTCTTTAGCTGATAGAGATGTAAGCCAAACCATTAATCTTAAACTAGCCTCAAGGAGGTTTTCTCCAGGACCAATCCACTTGTGACTGGCCTCTTTGTAGAGGTGGACTCAATTCTAACTTCCTGGGTCCTGTCTGTGAGCCAGTTGGTTATCCAACGGGTGACATAAGGGTTTGTATCTAACCTCTTGAGTTTGTCAACAATGCCTGAGTGTGGTATTGTGCCAAATGCCTTGACCAGATTCTGTAGTAATGAGAAATGTACTAATTGGTTCTCTGAGAGAGCAGATGATGCATGAAACAGACTACCAAATTACATTAAAGCTAGTTCATAGTTCATAGGTTAGTACTAGGCTAACTGCCCTTGCGAGCCATTGTAAGCCTAGCCAATTATCCATTGTGAGACTCAAACCCTGCACCTTGTGTTTTTAAGGCAAACACCTTAATCATTAGGCCACCCTCCCACCTTAGTACTAGTTTAGATATTTTTAAGAACAACCTGGGCACTTATTATGAGAGCAAGTGTTTTGGTATATTGGCAGGCTAGAAGGGCATTAATGCCCATGATTGAAATATTTGTATGTATGTGTACTTTAGAGAAAAGGGAATATTCTGAGAAATGGCCATCTCAGACTTGGTATATGTAAGTCAGTTTTTCAGCCATTCAGTCTCCATGTTTCTGGACTCTGTCTAGCAGGTCCTGACATTTTAAATTGTTACCCTTTTGATACTGTCACAAAATGCACTAAAAATAAATACTGTAGTCAAACGAGAAAAAATACATTGAAAATAAACCAGGAAATTTACCTTTTCCTACCCTGCAGACTGTTCTGTGGAAGAAGCTATTTCACTGAGTTTACTCCTGAAAACCTTGAAATGTTTATATTCTTTAGCTGATAGAGATGTAAGTCAAACCATTAATCTTAAACTAGCCTCAAGGAGGTTTTCTCCAGGACCAATCCACTTGTGACTGGCCTCTTTGTAGAGGTGGACTCAATTCTAACTTCCTGGGTCCTGTCTGTGAGCCAGTTGGTTATCCAACGGGTGACATAAGGGTTTGTATCTAACCTCTTGAGTTTGTCAACAATGCCTGAGTGTGGTATTGTGTCAAATGCCTTGACCAGATCAAGGTAGGCAGTGTGAATCATTTTGCCTTCATCATCCATTGCTTTGGTGACCTTCTCAAAGAAGTCCATTAGGCTGAGTAGGCATGACCTGCCCTTGACAAAAGCAAATTTGGTTGGGTCCAGTGTCTGAAGGTTTGCTATGTCATTATTGATCATTTCCATGGTAATTCTTTCCATGTCTTTGTAGTTTTCAGGGTCTGTAGATGGCCTACCTTTGTGCAGAGGAATGATTGTTGTTCTGCATTCGTAAGGCACAAAGCGTATTTGGAGGCTACAGTTAAACAGCAATTCCAGAGGGCATGATAGGTCAAAGTTCATGCTATTTAGAAGGCATCCTGGGATATTTTCAGGGCCCATCGATGCAGTATTCTTGGCCTTAGAGCATTAAGGACCTGTTCCCTGGGGGGCGGGGAGTAAAGTTGGAGCTGAATTTATCGTCCAGTAGGTTTGCTATATCTTCTGGCTCAGTATAGGTGGCTGCATTTTCCTGAGCTCTGCACACAGTTGTGTACTCCTTTTGAGGTTGCACACATGGCTGAAGAATGCCTTGTGGTTGTCCTTGGCCTGAGAGGCCACATTTACCTCAAATTTGGCTTTGGTAGAATTTATTTGTCCTCTGAGTTGCTTGTTTAGTTTGATGAGAGTGCTTTTATCCTGCTGGGTGCCAATTTTTGCCATGATTTCCTTTCTTCTGTTATACAGCCTATTGATTTTGTGATTCCTCCAGGCTGGCTTGTTTTTTAAGTTAGTGCTGTACTTCTTCCTGGTGAGTACAGATGCCTCTATGCAGCTATTAACATACTTGTATATGGTTTCTGTGAACAGGTCTTTATAGGTAGCAGTGCTCTCAGGGTTTATGGGGGCTTGAAATTTTGTCATGTTATCACTTAATAGCATTAATGAATTTTCTGCTCTTATCAGCTTGGGTCATAGCTGAAATAGGTCAATAGCCCTGCTCATTTATCCAGGGAGCAAATAGTAATAAATAAGCAAATAACTAACAGTCTAAGCAGTTTCTTTGCTTCTGGTTGGAGCGGGCCATATTATTTTCAGACTAGTATAATGAAAGAAAAGGTGAGACTCCGCTGGATGTTCCACTGCTTTATTAAAATACACGAAAAGTTGTATCCAAAACTGGTAAGAAACTCCAACAAAATAAATATCCACTGACAAGCGCTTTCGGGTTAAAACCCTTCATCAGATCACATACTAAAAACAATTCCTGATATTTAAAATACATGTCAACCAATGAAAGTTAGTAAAAAGCCCACCTTTTCTGCAAGGCTGGTTTTAAAGGTACACAGTCATTTAAGCCCGGAGTTCTGTGGGCCATCAATTCCAAAATCCATTTGGACTCCATAGATTCAGTTAATAGTTTAACATCACCCCCCCTATTGTTCATGACGACATTAACCACTGCTTTGAATTTAAAATTATGTGGGTGGGTCTCAATATGCTTATATAAAGCATTATGTGCATCTTTATTCCTAATTGAAGACATATGTTGCAATATTCTTACCTTAAACATATTGTTGGTCTTGCCAACATAAAAACATATGCATTCAGTGCACTCTATGTAAACTAAATTACTTGTCCTACAGGTGGCTTTTGCTTTGAAATTAAAGACATGTCCACTAACTGGATGTGTAAAGGTGTAATCTTTATTTATAAATTGGCATGCTTTACAATATCCACATGGGACACTGCCAATTTTTTCTTTTAGGATACAAGTTTGGGTTACTGTTTTCTCTTTACAAAGAATATCTTTTAGATTCTTGTTTCTCCTATAACCAAATTGTGGATAAGCCCCCACTATATTTCTTAACTTGTTATCTCCCCTCAAAATATTCCAGTTTCTATTGACAATATCCTTGATGTCTCCTATATTACTACTATATGTAAACAATACCCTTGGTTCATTGAGTTTGTGTGTGGTATTGGTGGTTCTTATTTCCCCTTTATTACATTTAAGCCATGGCTTAAATCTATTATCTCTTTTTGTGTGATTGATATTAACCACTCTATTAACCAGTTCTCCTCTATAACCCCTTTCTAAAAAGTTGTTCTTCAAATCAACCATTTCACATTTAAACATCTTGTCATCCAGATTCAATCTGGAAATTCTGCCAATCTGGCCCTAAACAATATCTGAAAACATATATCGGGGGTGCATGCTATCGAAACAAAGCATTGTATTTTTCCAGCACTCCTTCCTATATAGGCTTGATGAAAAGCCAGCTTCATTTTGTGATATACATACATTTAAAAAGTCAATATTTGTGGTTGAACATTTCTTAGTAAACTTCAAGAATGTAGTAGTGGAGTGTAGATAGTCTAAAAAACCATCCAAAGATGTAACATCATCCTTCCACAAAAAGAAAATATCGCCCACAAAACGTGTATATAAATGTATATGTTGCATCCATTCTGGCTTGTTAAAAATCATGGCCTTTTCCCAATACCAAAGGACCATATTGGCATAAGTATTGGCACAGGGAGTGCCCATGGCCACCCCCTGTGCCTGTCTATATGTATGTTGTGCTCCTACAAACACATTATTTTCTAGAACCAGGGTCAGTAAAGTACTGATTAATATTATTTTCTCCACATCAACATTCTGATCTGCCAATACCTCACTAACAGCTTGAACCCCATAGTCATTACTGATTACAGTAAATAGGTTTTGAACATCTAAGGTAACCATCAAAAAATATCTATTTATTTGTGTCCTCTCTCTATTCACATCACCCAATTTAAGCAAAAAATCCCCTGTATCTTTAAGTATGGTGGACAATTTATCTATAAAAGGATGTAATGTATGTTCCAGCCATATGGAAATACTTTCCGTCACCCACCCTCTGCCAGAAACTATGGGTCGTAATGGTGGGTCATGAAGAGACTTGTGTATCTTTGGTAGGCCTTTAAAGATGGGAGTGACGGCCTTGTCTATCAATAAAAATTTATATGTATCATCACTAATTTTCATTTCAAAAAGCAATCTTTTTAAACAATTATGTACTTTATCTACTATAATTTTTACACCCACGGGATTAATCTGTATATATGTATGTTTATCTGATAGCAATTCTTCTATTTTTCTGACATACATAATAGTGTCTAGTACTACCACCGCTCCCCCTTTATCAGCTGTTTTAATGACTAAGTTTTTGTTGTTACTTAAATCAGACACTGCTTTCTTCTGTTTTTGTGTCAAATTATGGTATTCATTAAACACCCTATACTTAAAATATTCCTGTAAGTCATGTTCACAGCTACCTATAAATAAATTAAGAGCTGGAGAGAAAGGTGGTATATAACAGCTTGGCTGTCTAAGGGTTGTGTTATATTCATTATTAACACCAAAAGCACATTTCAATGCTAAATTTCTACAAAAAAGCATGATATCAAGCATAACTTCATTAAAAGCACTAAGTCTGTCCGGTACAAAGGTCATGCCTTTGTTCAAGACATATAATTCTTCACTATTCAAAATATAAGAAGATAAATTAAAAACAATACCATCATCATGGTTAAAAGTCAATCTAATATCTTCCTTCTTTTGTTCGGGTCTCTCCCCTCGCTCAACGAGCATTTCCACGCTCCTCGTTTCTTCATGGGAGCTGGCAACTGCTCCAAAAAACGTGTAGGACCTTGCGTGTGTTTTGGGCGAGCTCCTAAACAGGAATTATCTTTCATGGCAGTGTCAGCTTGAGTTAATGCGGCACTGTCAACCGAAACATGCTCAGAGGAAATATCTGAGTGGGAACCCAATAATGTATGTATAGGTGCCTTGTCCTGGATGGACACATTAAAACCCTCTGCTGTCGACGAGTTAGTGGTTTTCTCTTGCCTGTCATTCTGTAAGGCGCCATTGCTGCCATCCATCGTAGTGCCAACTGGTGCTACAGATTCCCTTAACTCGCCCTCCCATTCTGGTGACGTTGGGGCGCCTTCCTATTGGCCCCATCACTGGGAGCAGAATTCGAAGCATTAAACCTGGGCCAAACGAAGATGTTGCCTGCGGTAAAATCTTCATAATCTCTCCTTAGTTTACTGATCTTTTGTAAACGTAGCTTATTGTCGTTATCAGATATAGTGTCTAATAGCTCTCTTATGCGTGCCTTATGGAACGGCTCACCAAATTGTGTTTCTAGTTGGTTACGTAAAGCTTCAACATCTTTTCTTAATATCGCCATCTCAGGGGCAAAAAAGTTATTTAGTATGTCCATGTACTTGAAACTTGTTTGGATGTTCAGCCTCTGCCACTGGGCTAAAAGTTCAGGGTAGCGTTCTCCCTGTGCAGGCATGCACATGATTCGCATGCCTCTTGGAACAATACCATAACTTTGACAGGCTTCTAAATGAAAAGTCTGCCAGCGTAACCGTTGTAGTCTCCCAGCCTTATAGCTTAGATCACGAATCAAGTTGTCAAAATTTTTATCAGTCGCTACAGGAACTTTATCTATAGTAATGTCAGTTCTATTAATTACAAAGCCCAGATTTAATAAAGGGTTATCTTCTGTAAGAAAACCTTTATCAGCAAACCGTGTAATTGGTTCACCGATGGCTCCAGCACTGTTCAGTGCTGCTGAAGAAACAGTCAAATTCTCACCATCCATAGCTGGCATAGCAAAAACGAACCAAAAGAAATAAATGTCCAAATAATGTTCTTTGCTATGCCTCAGACTCACCAAACAGCCGAAAAATAAGTATAATGAAAGAAAAGGTGAGACTCCGCTGGATGTTCCACTGCTTTATTAAAATACACGAAAAGTTGTATCCAAAACTGGTAAGAAATTCCAACAAAATAAATATCCACTGACAAGCGCTTTCGGGTTAAAACCTTTCATCAGATCACATACTAAAAACAATTCCAGTTTTGGATACAACTTTTCGTATATTTTAATAAAGCAGTGGAACATCCAGCGGAGTCTTATATTATACTTATTTTTCGGCTGTTTGGTGAGTCTGAGGCATAGCAAAGAACATTATTTGGATATTTTCAGACTAGTGTTAGATTACAGCTCCTAGGGTGATAATCAGATGTATGAAATTGACTGCAGCAAGCCAGAGCCTGCATGCAGCCAAGATATTCTCATTGAGATGACTGACTCCTTGTTGCTGTGTCTTTACCAAAGCTGATCGTAGCTTGGGAGTCCAGATCAAGCTGTAGAAAATCTTGGGAATCATCTTCAACCTTGTAAATCTAAAGTTGAAACCCCCAGCTGCTTCATGTCATAGCCTACAGTGCGGGTACAGTCAGGTGCAGAGCCTTTCTCATTCAGCACAGTGTTCAGCCTCTCCAGCACAACGTATTCCATCTTTTAAATTCTCAAACAACCACCACTTACCTTTTACTTGGAGTACATCTTTACTGATGACAGCAGCAATTCTGATGGTACCATTTTCAGATACCACATGAGAGTTCTTTAGTGGTCACTGAGAAGTCAGTGATCCTAAATATCAGATCAAGGGTCACATCAAGTCACCTTTTCCAACATTTGCAAAGAACATTTAAAGTGGTTGGTGCATCTTCTGATCCTCACACACTATAGCACCAGGAAATGTATTCCAAATTCCATTTCCACTGGTTGCAGTGACCACAGAAACTTCTATTCTTAGGATGGGTGAAATTACCAAAGGATACCTATCCATGGTACTTGAACCACCCACAGAGGTCATTCTTCACATTAAGATGTGTAAGATGAGGGAAGTGCTCATGATACTCATAGCCTCTTCAGATACCCTCTCTCATGGTGTAATTGCTGTTCAGTATGACAATATGGTAGTGGTCTTGTACATCAGCAAGAAAAGGGAAGTCTTCCCTTAACCCCTGTATTGAAAAGCCATGAGAGCTTAAGAATGAACAATATCATGCAACCACTTTTGAATAGCCAAATGTATTCCAAAGGTGAATGTTTCCTTAGCAGACATGCCCAGCCATTGTCTGCTGATACCTCATTAGGAGTCCCTCAACTTATTCATAATGAAGACATTTTCTGTAGCTCTGCTGTGACCTCTATGATCAACTCCTAGTGCAGGATGTTGTCATCCAGAAATCTCGCCTGGACTGCTATACTCTTATAGGTTCATAGGTAGGTACTAGGCTATCTGCCTGAGGGCATTTATAAGCCTAGCCAGAGTGTGTCGGCTTTTGCCGCCCCATTGATTAATTAACTGATCCTCTGTCAAGCAGTGCCAATGAAGTGATCCCTGGGGTGTATTTTCTGTTACCCATCCACTTGTCAAGGTTTCTCTTGAACAGTGTTAGTGAGGGGCTCTGCCTAATGCAGTTTGGAATTTTGTTCCAGGGTATGGGGAGTCTCTGTGACAGGAATCTATCCCTCCAGCATGTTCTATTTATTGCTGTGATGAGGTTTAGCTCACTACAGTGCATGGCTCGCAGTGGCTTGGATTTCTTTAGGTGGAGCATGTCCATTAATTCTGAGTTGGACATGGCTTTGTAAGTCAGGCAGAGATCACCTCTGAGTAAGCGATATGCCACTGAGTACATCCGGAGTTTTTTCAGTTGGGCTGCATAGGAAATATGTTTGAGGCCAGTAATCCTCTTGGTGAGGTACTTTTGTGGTCTCTCCATCTGTTGGAAGTGTCTTGTGAGGTACATCCCAAATGGGGCATTGTACTCTATGATGGGTCTGATGAGTGACGAGTAGAGGGGCACTATAACCTCTTTATTTCTAGATGCGAACATTTTAGTAATTAGATGGGCCACATAGAGGGGTTTCCTAACTACTCTGGCAATATGATGTCAAAGGAGAGATTACTATCTACCTGGGTCCCCGATCTCTTATTACCTCTTCTGTATTAAGGGGGCTGCCACCTATGTTGTAATTTGTGGGTGTTTTGTTTTTCCCAAACAGGGTGACTATGCATTTTTTGGCATTTAGCTCGAGGCCATGACTTTGACACCAGGCGTTCGTGTGGCCCATCTAATTACTAAAGTGTTCGGTAAGGCCCTTTTGGAGGATGTCCATGTCAGTTGGAGAGTCAATTATGGCTCCCAGTTTGCAGTCATCTGTGAACTTGATTAGCCATAGTCCTCCTGTGTTTGCCTGTACTTTTGAGAAGTATATGCTGAACAGTAGGGGTCCCAGGACCAAGCCTTGCGGGACACCACTTGTGACTGGTTTAGAGTCGGACCTGGAGCCTGCTATTCATACCATGTGAGTTCTGTATGTAAGCCATGATGTAGGGGTATATGTTCAGGCTGGTGAGTTTTTGTGTAATACCCGAGTGGGGAATGGTGTTGAAAGCCTTGGTGAGGTCAAGGTAGGCTGTGTGAACAACCTTTCCCTCGTCTATGGCCTTGGTGACTGTCTCGAAGAAGTCAACCAGATTTAGTAGGCATGATCTGCCCTTAACAAAGCCGAACTGGGTCAGGTCAAGTGTTTGGAGGTTCCCAATGTCTTTGTTAATGAGTTCCATGATGATGTGCTCCATAGCCTTGTAGACCAGGCTAGTCAGGCATATGGGACGATAGTTACCAGGGTCAGTTGTGGCCCCTCCTTTGTGGAGTGGAATAACCATTGCTGTGCACCATTCTATGGGCAAGTAGCCTGTGGAGAGGCTGAGGTTGAACAACGTGTTTAGTTGGGGGGGGTAAGTTTCTTCTGTAGTTGATGCAAGACGCAGCCTGGGACACCATCTGGCCCCATTGACGCTGTGTTTTTGGCTTTTGAAAGGGCTATTTTCGCCTGTGCATCTGTGATTTCCAGGACACTGCACTTTTCCGGTATTGTTGTGGGCCCTTTTGGGGGTGAGAGGGTGGGGTGAAGTTTGCACTGAATCTATCTGCCAGGATGTTGGCAATATCAGTAGGTTCAGTATATTTTGTGCTATTTTGCTCTAGTTCAGTGCATATCTGTGAGTTGCCACTTAGATTCTTAACATAGCTAAAGAAGCCTTTGTGGTTATCTTTTGAATCCTTGGCTATTTTTCTTTCGAAGTTAGCCTTGGATGATTTTATGAGGGACCTTAGTTTCTTACTGATACTGATCAGGGATGTCTTTCCTTCTTGGGATTTGCTTTTTTTCTGAACTAGTTTCCTCCTTCTATTGTATAGCCTGTTTATGGCTTGGGTCCACCAGACTGGTTTCCTTGGTCTTGGTTTTGCTAGGGATGGCACGATCCATGCATCCTTGTAGGTGCTCATAGAGCGCATTTGTAAAGGTTTCGGCATCTTGGGCAGCGTTATCCTTTAGCATGGAGGCTGTGAAACTTACCGCCTCTGTCTTAAGTAAGGTGAAGTTTGCTTTAGAAAAGTTTTTTACTGTGGTTTCCTTAGTTGGGGTGGTGGTGGGGTGTGGACATCTAGAGTGATTAGTTTATGGTCTGATCTAACCAGTGATGGGTTGACCTCTGGTTTGGAACACCTGTCACCCATGTTTGTGATGACCAGGTCCAATATGTTTCACCTCTGGTAGGGGAGTTTACCAGCTGATCCAGGGCATTTGAGTTGATGAATTCCAGGAAGCGCTGGGCCTGGGAGTTTGTACTCGAGTAGTTTTCCCAGTTAATGGTAGGGTAATTGAAATCGCCCATTATCAGGGTGTTCAGTAGGACCTTCATGTTTTCCAGTGTATCCAGAGAGGTGGAGTGGTGGTCCTGGGTCATGGAGGGCGATCTGTAGCAGGCCACAATTTGCATTGCAGATTTTCCCGATGTTAGTTGCACATGAATAATCTCAGAGGTATCATGCTGCACCACTAACCTGGAGGTATAGGTAGCCTTGATGAATATGGATACACCTCCTCCTTTTGTGTTTCGGTCCATGTTCTGTGGCCGAAACGTGCAATATGAGTTTTAGCCCGGTAGTGCTGGGGTGCTCTCTGGAGCCTTGAACCAGGTTTCAGTTACTGCACAGATGTCGACGTTCTCCATACTGAGGAGTGCTTCGAGCACGTTCATTTTGAGATTTAAACTCCTGGCATTGAGTAGCATAACCCTCAGTTTTTTGTTAATTGTGCTGTTTACAGAGGTGGGTTTGACTTCTGAGCCTTGCCTAAAAAAGGCACTATAGGGGCAGCAAGAGCCTTGGCCAGTATTTAAAAGCCTAGAGGTGACAGGTGCAAGCCATCTCTTGCTAAGCAACGCGGCTTGTCGAGCATGTCTTCCCAGGCTGACAGACACTGGATCCCCTTTGAATGACACCAGAAGCTTAGCCAATTGTTGAAATTGATAATTTCTTTCTTTATACTGAGGTATCATTCTTGGTGAGGGCAGGAAGCTACTCAAAGTCAGGGTCATACCAGCCTGGGCTACATGATCAGAGAGCTCTTCCATGTCTCTTTTCATGTAGTCCAGGGAGGTATGTCGCAGGTCATTCACACCAACATGCACAATGACAGAGTCATATTTGTACTTGTTCTGGAGTGACCTGAGTGCTTGTGTTATGTGGCAGATTCTGGCTCCCAACAGGCAGCTAACAGTAACCTTCTGCTTGTCCAGCCTAGTGAGTGGGACGTCAGTGTGCCTGACTATAGAGTCACCTATTACTAGTGTGTTAGGTATGTTATTTCACCTTAAGGGCTGTAATTGTGCAGCACACTGACTTTGGGTTTTATGTGTTGTCTGGTTTGTGACAGGAGGTGCAGGTTGTTTGGGTGTCTGCTTTGGAGGTCTCTGATGCTTTTGCAGGTTTTTATTTAGAGCCTCCGAATATGATTTTGTGTACTTATGTATATTTTTTTGCCAGTGCTGGTTTAGTAGGTCTGTGTGTGGCTGGAGGTGTGGTGCAAGTGTTAACCTTCTCCTCTTGACTGTCTGTTCCAGTCTTGAGTGGAGACAGCTTAGCCTCCAGTTTGGCTGTATAATTGCATCTCTCGCATATATTAGTGTTTTGTGGTAGGAAGAGAGGGTTGTCTGTGTACATGAGGCAGTTGTAACATTGCCTCAGGATACCCAGATTCACCAGCTGGACTGGAGAGTACACCTGAAATTGCCCTTTGGTCATGCCTGAATAGTCAGGTGAGCTGCTTAGTCACTTGGTTGGTGAGGGGTGAATAAAGAGTCTTGCCCTGCTGGGCAATCAAGTGTTCTTTTCTTCATTTCCTGTGATGATGTATGTTCAGAAAGCCAAACTACGCAAGTCTGAAGTCATTCTCTTATCCCCCTTTTGACCTCAGTACGTATAACGTCTTGCTTATGCCTTGTTTGTTGGAGAACTCTCCCCATCTTGATGCATTCAGGTCCCTCCTCTTCCATCCCACCAGAAAGCCCCATATGGACCTACATTTCCTACATCTAACTACATGGTTTCTCTTCTTCTGTAATTAGCCAGTAACATATCTCTCAGCTGTACAGATTTTCACAGAATGTCCAGATTTTTGCATCATATTTTTGGTCTGCTCTTAATAAAATTTAGTTTTTTTTTGGCAAATCACTGTCAAATTATTGAGGACTGAAGTCAGAAAATAATGACAGATGTTTGAGTTACAGACTTCATACTCATCAGAAAATTCCTGCTAATGCAAAATCTGTTATTCTATCAACTTTCTATGTTTCTAAGAGCAATATTTAAAAATTGTCCCTATTTTTGGGCATTTGTCCCCCATTATATATGGCTTTGTCCACATTTCTAGATCTTAGAGGTTGAGAGGTATGGCCCAACAATCCTTTGTGTAGAACAGAGTGTGTGTGCCGTGTCTTTAAGAAGTATTTCATGGACTGAACGTGCATTTATAAATAGCAAGGACATGCTATACTCAGTGCCATTTTGAGAGTGTAGCCAGAGAGTGAAAATGTATGAATGTAATAGCTAGTTTGTTTATAAGTTTACCCAAGTTAAAGTATTAAGCCTCAATCCTGATGTGTTTGTACATAATAAAGCTGTTTGAACAGAACCCAAGAAATCTCATCTATTGTGTCCTGACAAGATGGGTGACATGGTTTCTTGGGTACTTTGGATTACACATTTTTACCAGAAGCCCAATCTGTGTAAAGCTTATTAAGGTAAGTGGAAGCAGTTGTTTCGGTGGACATCTAGATGTCTAGATCCCTTTACTGCCTTATTATCCTCTGCTCTGGAGTATCTCATTCAGATCTTTGACTCTGTGATAATTTATTCTTCTATCAAAGTTCATATAGTCAATGTCTTCGATTTTTACTGTTAAGATGCAACTCTTTGTTTTGCACATTAGTGAAAATTTATAAAGCATTTTTAAGACTACCACTTAAAGGTACAGAATGTTCTTGAGACCTTTACCCTTTTTCCCTTTGACATCTTCACCTAAGTTAGAAATATTTATTCTGGAAAACATTTTTTCTGGATGTTGTTTAGGCAAGAATGCCTGAGTTGCAGGCCCTTTATGTGAATGCACCATACTTGTTTTTACATAAACATTTAAGTTTTTCTGCACTAGCCCATTCCTTGTGCTTAAGGTAGCAACAGAACCAAACCTCAGTCAAGCAGTTCATTTCACAATGTTCTTTCGTAAATATAACAGACATTAAGAATATCTCATTCACTGAATGGATGGACATACACAAATGAATTTCTGTACTGATAAAATGAAATCAGTAAGGAAAGATTGGCAGGTCTTCATGTCATTCTCCAATAAAAAGCTAGAGTCCAAGGTTTACAAAATCACATTAGCTGAGTGGTCAACAAACCCAAAGAGAGAAAAAGAAAGACAGCTACAGAGAGGGATACAGGAGAAAGTACAAGTTAGGCAAGTTTGGCAAAGTTGCTAAGGATAATGGTGAGCAACCCATAGGTTTATTTCCAAGTCCTAGCTCTTAACAAAGACAGACTTCCTTTGTTTTTCCTACATCTTAGGATCATAGGATCATATGAAGTTACTAGGTTATTGGCCCTGAGGCCCGTATAAGCCTAGCCAAGAGTTTAGCCCATGTTTAGACAAGTCAGCACCCAAAGCCCCTGTCCAGCAGGAACACAGATGGAATCCCAGGGATGTATTTTCTGTTTCCCATCCAGTTATCCAGGTTGCACTTGAAAAGGGATAATAAGGTACTTTGCTTGACATGGAGGAGGAGTCTATTCCACAGATGGGGAATCTCTGGGACACAAATCTGTCCCACCAACAAGTCCTATTGATGTCACAGACCAGGTTGAGGTCACGCATGCAGGTTACTCGAGTGGAGCTTGACTTGCTGATATGCAGCAGTCCCATCAAGGTGGGGTCCGAGATCACCTTCTATGCCAGACAGAGGTCACCTCTGAGGAGTCTGTATGAGACGGAGTAGAGGGACAGGGCGTTTAGCCTGTCTGTGTAGGGTAGATGTTTGAGGCCCTGGATTCTTCTAGTGAGGAACCTCTGTGGTCTCTCCAGCTGCTGCATGTGTTTTGCGAGGTACATACAGAAGGGGGTGTTGCACTCAATCCTGAGTTTACAAACCTTCTGTCACAGTTTTATCTGAGCTTCATTTAAGAAAGTTATCAGAACTGATAGTGTTTCCTCATAAGGCAGTTAAGTGAGAAAGATTCTTATTCCCTCTAGGCCTTCATCTTTCATATTAAATAGGCCTCTCTGAAGTCCAGATGGTAGAGGCATTTTTGGGGATTTAAGAAATGATGACTCAAGGCTGTCTGCATTCTGGTACTGGAGTGGACAGAGGCACTTTCACCTTGCTGAGCTATTTACTTCCTGTTTCTTTGCTCCTTTCAGGGCCTGTACAGGCTGTGGCTCTAATGATGTCAAATTTCAACCCACAAGCATTGATCTCTATGTCTTTAGGACATCGGGCCACTGTTGTGATCCTGGTCTCAGATCTGCAGTCAACAGACCCCTCAGTGGTCTTTTTGCTGGCATCATTAGTTTTGATGTTAGTGTTGATGGCATCATCAGGGAATCTTCAGCCCAGGGGCCCAGGTTCATCCCATCAGCATTGATTTCATCAGGACTGATGTCACAAAGGGAATGCAGGTAAAGGTGAGGTTTGCTGTGTGGTTATGTCAGAAGCATTCTGAAAGTATTAACACAGAGGATTCTTCAATAAATGTAGTCAAACAGAGATAAGTAAATTTGCTGAGGCCACTCCCAGCTCTGTGGTACAGAGGAATAAAACCCTGACTGCAACCCAGATGACCCAAGTTTGATCCATATTATTTTTGTCCCTTTAAACTGGTGTTTTTTTAGTGTCCTGAATGTGCTTCCAGACTGTAGTCTAATACGATTTCTTACAGTTAGGTAAATGAAAACTCTAATCACCAGTGTACTAGATGTATGCACCTTAACAAAAGTATCAGGCAATCTCACCTTTCTTTCAAACAGCAGCTTACCTCACCAGCCGGTAGAGAGGCACTGGCTATGGAAGAAGAAGGCAGAACTAGATTTGCAAGGTTCAGCTTTTAAATCTAAATACGGGTTTGATCTTTCCTTTAAAAGTTTGTATAAACAGACAATATTAGCTGAAATGGTGATTGGGTACAAACTACTATATTTTAGTAGATCCTTACAAGTATTAAACATATGTGGGATCCTTGCCATGGGTTCTGGTACTCTGAGCATTCCTGCTTATCATGATCAGAAGTGGACAAGTTTAATCAGCTCTGCCATGTTATTTATAGTTTCACTGAAGGTAATATCCTAAGGTGAGGAACCAGCTGGGTGTGACTAACTACCATTATGGGCTTTATAAAAACATTCCTCACACACAGAAGAAAGAGAATGCATCCTCTTTATTTTCATTTTTTTTCCGTGGGCTTCCACAGGTAAGGTTCATGTTTAGAAAACCTAAACATAGACATTCACTGGCCTTTGAAAGTGACACATGATGTTCATCATATTGACCACTGCTACAGTAACCAAAGCTTCAGGGCACGTTCCATGTGCCCACTGTCAGGCGCTTGGACTGACCTGACTAAAAGACAAGTTTGGGTGAGAAGCCCTTCAGAGCTTAACTGCCATTGAAGAGTATGCTCCTGTGAAGCTTTTAAGGATCGAAAGGCAGCTTGTGCTGTTCCTTTGCTAGAGAGAAAAGTTCCCTTGGGAGAAAAAACTTCCATTTTCTTATTTGTGTTTTAACGGACAGCCACTAGATTGTAACATACTTTTAAACAAAATGCTCATCTTTCCTGTCATTTTAGAAGTGATGTAAAGTAACAAAAAACATTTTTTTGTCTATGGAGAAACTGTATTTATTTTACTTTTGTGTTCCTGGCATAGTGTTTTAAAGTGCTTTTTACTGTGTTCTGTGAGCAGGGGGACAAGCCCCAGTGCACCCCCCACACCCCCCTACTTATATATACCAACCCCGAGACTGCACTTCAGTGCAGAAAAGGGAAATTCTCCCTATCTGCACCCTATGGCGCCGTTGAAAGTCAATCTTCAAACACTTGCAATTTCGAACGTTTGGTTTCAACCATGTAACGTTCGAAATTGTGAGTGTTCGAAGAATTGACATAGACCCCTGTTTGTTTATATTTGCTGTTTGTCTTTCCTAGGAAAGAAGCACCATTTTCAGCTTGACTATTCTTTCATCCACAAAAAGAAAAAAAAAAGCAAACAGCTTTTGCCACCACAGTACACTAGCAATTTTGCCTCAGTTACAGGTTGATAACGCTACTGTGGCCATTTGTTGTACCTCAGACCACTTATCTTTTACCCCAGAACCCTCTGGTGTAGCACCTACATCCACTGTGGACTGGGGGTTAGCCATATCATCTGTGGTTGTTGGGGTCCCCTCAGTTGGTAAGGGAAAGCCAGTCTTGTCAGTCCTGGGAGAGGGAACAGGGTAGTTTTTTCTGTTGTGTCAGAGTGCTGCACCCATCCCTGGGGAAACTGCTGCTACTGCTATTAGTAACATGGTGGGCCCCATTTTACCTGTCAAAAAGAAACAGAAGATCAAGCTGCATCTACTCCTCCTCATTTTTTTTTGGATAGGAGCCATTTGTTAGATCTTATTCAGGGTTTAATTCAGGCTACTGATACTTCTTGTAAAGTAGTTTCTGGTAAAAAGAAGGATACATCTTTTCCTGAAGAGATTCAGCATTCTGAACCTGAACAGGAAGATGCACCAATGGATACATTTCCCCCCTCAGATTTCTGATTCAGACTCAAAGGAGAGTCCAATTTCTGATTCTCCCTGTGAGGGGCTCTCTTTCTCTGAGATTATTGCTAGAATATGCCAGTGTTTTCAGTTGGAGAGCAATGATGTTTCTCAGCCCCTCAAAAAAATTATGAGTTATTAAGAGAATGGTTTTCCAGATCCTGCATCCATTCCTCTTGTTCTGTCTACTTTAGAGGATGTATATGCTACTGCCTACATTTTCCTGATAGTTGGCCAGCTGTTCCTAAAAAGGCAGTAAGAATGTATACATTTCCTCAGTATTTTTAATTTTTATACACTATTCCCAAACTTGACCCAGCAGCTATAACTTTAGTTGATCCCACTACTGTTAAGCACCTAGTCAATTCCAATATGACTCTTTCTGGCAAGGATGGGAAGATTATTGATAGGTATGGAGAAAAAAGTGTATACTTCTGCAACTTTTATTTTTAGAATTTTGAATTGTCAGGCTCATATGTAGTTAATGTATGTTCTAATTGTGAAAGTATGAGGAATGTTTTATCTCCAGTTTCTTCTTGTGAGGAAAATCTGCTTTAAATAACTTAGTTTATTCTATAACACAGATCACTCTATTCATTGTTTGTAGTGTGTGTATGATTCTGCTGATACTTCTTCCAGGGCTGTGGCCACTGGTACTGTTTTGTGGAGTTTTGCATTGCTGCATTCTCAGAACTTCCCAGAAGATGTTAAAAATGAGATTTTAAATTCTCCCCTGGATTGAGATTTAGTGTTTGGTCCCTCTGCTGCAGAGTTGATCAAAAATTGAGATGAAAGGTGCAAGCTAATCCAAATTCTATGATTTTTCAGTCCTTCTTTTCCAAAATTTCCAAAGTATTTTCTATCTCCTCATCCAGTTTTGGCAAAAAGCAGATTAAGCAATCTCAGCAAAATTAAACAGATGTCTAAGAAGAAATGGCAAGGATGTTCCAAAAAGACGTCTTGATTCTCCCAAAATCAGGGGCAGTCACGCAAGTCTGAATTACTATTCAAGAGCCTGTGAGCCCTCCAACCCTGCCCCCCCTTTTTTCCAGAAAATCTTAATCTCCCATCTTTTTGTTTGGCAACATCTAGTTTCAGACAATGGGTGCTGAAAATTATTAATCAACCATTCATCAAGGATACAGATGTCAGTGGGAGGAGATTTCTCCTTGTCTGGGAGTCATTCATCATCTTCCAGATCAGACTATTTTATTTCCACCAGTTATTCATCACATGCTTTTCCAAGGAGTAATAGAACTAGTTCCTTTTCCTCTTTCAAATTTCCTGGTAACAATAGACTTAAAAGATGCTTCTCATCACATTCAGACTTCAGATGTTTCTTAAAGCTTTGTGCATCTAGATCACATTATACATTCTATGCGTTATCCTTTGGAGTATCTACTTTACCAAGAGTGAACACAAAGTGTCCAGCTCCAGTGATGTCTCATTGCAAGCTACAGGTTATGCACATTATTCCATATTTAAACTTGCATATCTTTGCAGAGTTTTTTACAAAGTGTCAGGAATCTCTCTGTTGGATGATAAATCTCTTTGACAAGCTGGGATTTCAACAGAGCATTCAAAAATCTTTCTTGACTCCTTTACACAGGATTGTGTTCTTCACCTCAGTTCAAAGAGCTTTCCTTCCACAGTGAAAATAGATCTATAACTAGATCCATTTCTAAGGTTTTCCACTCAGACTTTGGTCACTGCAAGGTAATACCTCAGGATTTGGAGTCTTGTGGTATCTATGATTCTTCTGATACCTCTGGCAAGACTCCACGTGAGAAAGATACAGTGGTATCTGAAGTCTCTGGTCCCAGCACCAACACTCCTTATCCAACCACCCCAGTGCTGGGGTCTGTCAGAAGAGAAATCATTTAGTAGAGACAACAGATATACTTAACTCCAGGTCTCCCCTTCTCCCTCCCTGCTGTAAAGCAGTCAGTCACTATAGACACCTCAGACTTTGCCTAGGGAGCAGTTTCAGGAGGGATAAAAGTGCAGGGAGTGTGGAACAACAAAGAAAGATGCAAGCACATAAATATCAATGTGATGCTTGTCCTAATCAAAGCACTCAACTCTTTGAATCATTGTTTGTCCCTGGGACCTTTTCAACTGGTTATAGTCAATACCGCAGTCATGTGGTACATCAACAAGCAGTAGTGAACCAGGTTGTACCCCCTTTGCATACCTGCCATGTTAGTTTGGGATATAGCTTCACAGCACAGTCTCACTCCACAGGCATCTTACATTCCATCAGAGCAAAACCATTTGGCAGCCAGACCCTTATGAATGGAAACTTGATCGGGGAGTTTTTCAATATTTGTTCCATCTGTGGGGAGTTCCTAAGTATATCTCTTTGCCTCCTCTCTGAACAATCAGATTCTGTTCCAGGACTCCATGCTAGAAGGCCTGGAAGATATATGCCTTTTCTATTCCTTGGACAGAAATGTTCCTGTATGCGTTTCTACCCTTTGCTCTAATATCAAGGGCAATTCTCAAGATTCAGAAGGAATCCCCCAAGATCATTGTGGTGACTCCTTTCTGGCCCAGACAGCAATGATTCTCCATTCTTTTGGAAATGGCCAGGGCCGATTACCACAAGCTTACTCACAGACTGGATCTACTCACACCTGGCTGATTTTTAGGCACCTGGTTACTGAGGGCATGCAGCAGGTACTAATAGAGGCAAGAAGGCCTGCTACTAGAAAATCATATATTAGCAAATAGAAAAGGTTTTCGTGTTGATGACAACAAAATAACAATCACCCATTTAGGGCTAGTTGTTCTTTGGCTTTACAATATTTGTATGAGTTACTATCCTATATCCTTTCTTACTCTTCCATCAAGGTTCAGTTATCAGCCAAATCAGCATGTCTGCCCATGGATCATCCTCTTTCAATGCAGTCTCATGTCAAAATGTTCTTGAAAGGGATTTTGCATAAGAGACCTCCAAGATAACTGGTGGCCCTTCCTTGGGATCTTAACTTTGTGTTAGGAAAGCTAATACTTGCTCCATTTTCACCAGCTAACCTTGCTGATTTGAAGTTCTTAACATGGAAACAGTTTACTGATTGCTCTGACCTCTACGAGGAGGGCATCCTGAGTTGCAAGCTCTTATGGTGAGCCATATCTGTCTCATTCTCCATAGGGATAGGGTTTCTTTAAGAATTAATCCTTCTTTTATGTCTAAAGTGGTATCTGAGGTTACTTTAAGACAAACTATCCATTTTCATTTTCTTTTATGAATCTAAAAATAAGGGAGAAAGGATACTCCGTACCTTGAATGTCCATAGAAAACTCAGCTACTATCCTGACAGAATGAAATCTTTCAAATATTCGGGCCAGTTCATTTCTTGTTAGGGAATAAGAAAGGACAACCTGTGTCAAAACAGACTATTTCCAAATGTTTGTCTAACGGTATTATCTTTTGCTATAATTACCATAATAAAACTATTCAAGGCAGGGTTAAGTCCTACTCTACCAGGGCCTTGGCTTTATCTGTGGCTTTTTGGAAAGCATTGGTTTATAGAAGCTGCTACATGGTTCTGTGTACATACTTTTTAGACATCTTTATGTTGCAACCTGTTTAAATTTACCACAATTCTTACAAGCCTTTACATTATGGTTAGTGCCCAAACAGAGCAAGTTAAGTATGAGGTAATCTTTTGCAGATGCTTGTAAACCACAAGCATACTTATTCACTGGTGTTGTAGGCATAGTTTTATCTTTCAATAACTCATAGAAGAAGCATCAGAACTAAGAAAAAATATACCATAGTCACTTCACAGCTAAATATTGATTGACATGGCTGAGGAACCAGGGGTATTTAAAATCATTAGAGGAACTGAATAATTGGAAAAACAATTAAATATATATAAGGGAGCCTCATATAACCTACAAAGGTGTGAGCGCCACTCTGTGACACTGCCAGCCCAGCTATCTGGAATTTTGTAAATAATTTTATGTCATTTGTGAATAATGATATGATTTATACAGAACTGTATGTTATATACTGAGCTAAGATGTATCCACAGTGTACCCTGCTGGAACATAGAAGATTAACTTACAAAGCTTAAATTAAATGCTTTACGATGTGCTATAAAAGTTAGTGTCAATGCTGTAAGGAGACAGGATGTCTAGAGCTAGACATTTTTTCTATTGTCTTGAAACAGAAATAATTACTAGGTTTCAAATTTAAAAGGTGTTTTATTGCTTTCTGACTTCCTAGCAGCTGCACATCTGAGAGATATGTATTTTTAACACAGAAATGTTAAAAATTCTGTTAAGTTTCTGTTAAGTCTGGGACCTGAAGTCAGGTGATAAAGAGTGATGTCATCCAAACTAACCCAGCAGTAATGTTTGATATTGATTTAAGAACTCTCTCAAAGAGAGACTGGGCATCTTGTAGTTTGTCTTGGACCTAGCAAAAACATCCACTCGTCATCATCTTCACTTGCCTGAAAGTAAGAATCAGGACATGGTATCTTTTAGATATAGATAGGAATATAGTAAAGATTAGTTTAGATGTTTTCTGTATTTATTTGAGACTGTCCTGCAATGTTGTTTTAAAATATTTCCTGTGATTCTGAACTCTGAAGTAACTGTGTTGGATTTGCTGAGTATTGTCTTGTTCTGTTATTATTTATTATTAAATATATTTAAACCTATCTCTGTGGCTGATATTTGTGAGACATATTTAAGATCTTAGAGTACTCGCATTTGTATTTGGTGACACTGTACAGGCCACTCCTAAATAGCCTTGCAAGTCTTGGTCACAAGTACCATTTGGCTTAATAGTAACATTATACAGTAGGATTGGACGCCCTTTGGTAAGAGCCTTAAAGTAGCTGATAAGGAGTTGGTTGGTGACAGTGATAACTACCTAATAGTATGGGTAGAAGGGGGCACAGCTAGTGAACCTGTACCAGCCTTTCCCAGGAGTGTCTGTGTATATAAATCAAAGCTTAAAGTGTGTGTGTGTGTGTGTGTGTGTGTGTGTGTGTGTGTGTGTGTGTGTGTGTGTGTGTGTGTGTGTGTGTGTGTGTGCTACATGGGCAGGGACACGAAGCACTGGTTAGACAGAGAGGGTGCTGGAGGTTTTGGCTTGACCACTTGGCTGAGATCTTAATCCTATAGCTCTGCCAGTTGGGAGTCTTATTGGGGAACTGGAGAAACCAGCCTTAGACTGACTGATTTTACTTTACCGTGTGTGTGTACTTGTCATCCTTCCATTGTGTACGTCCCTCACTGTTGCTAGTGGTGAGTATTGAAGCTTCATGATTACTGGGCTAGTGCAGGGGTGTCACATATTAACTGGTTAGCAATGGTGGGATAGCCACATCACATACTAATTGGTTGGCAGTGGGATAGCCACATCACATATTAATTGGTTTGTAGTGATGTGGATATTGAATTCCTGTAGCCTGTGTACAGTGGTCACTGAAGATGTTTGGACTCTCAATGAGCCATGCAGTGAACATTTAGAGTTCCTATCACAATTGTTTAATTTTTTTGTTAGTTTAGTTAGTCAGGGTGATCAGGCAAGCATGTCAGCAGAGGGGTATGGTAAGCTGACAAAGAGCCAGTTGGCTGAGGTGTGCCAGGTTAAAGGACTGGGGCATGCCAACCTGACTAAAGCAGACATGTTTGCAGCTTTAGTCACAGCTGCATCACAGGATAGAAGCCAGGAGGACAATCAGACTAGCCTTGGAGATGTACAACTCTCAGAAAACGGACAGTTCAACCTTTCCACAGAGGACTTAAAAATCCGTCTGGGATTAGAGGTTTGAGCTGGCGGCCAAGCGTCTGGAAATAGAAGCAGCAGAGAGACTGAGATGTCTAGAGACTGAGGAAAATGAGAAACTGCAACGTCTGAAGGCTGAGAAAAATAAGAAACTGTGACACCTGGAAGCTGAGGAGAATGAGAGGCAGAGGCAACATGAAAAGGAGATGCTGACTCTTCGCCAGAGTCATGGAGGTCATGGGGAAGGGAGTAACTGAACCCCAGAAGCAACAAAGGTCAGTAAATTTCTTCCAAAATTTACAGGGCGGGGGGTCATTTTGATAGTTTCATTCATATGTTTGAGATTGTATGTAAACAGTATAATGTTGACCAAGGGCTTTGGGTATGGTTCCTGAACCCCTTACTCCATGGTAAAGCTGTAACTGCAATTTCTAAACTGTCTGATACTGATTGCTTAAATTATAATACAGTCAGAATGGGTTTGTTCGAATGCTTTAAGTTAACACCTGAAGCTTATAGAAAAACGTTTTCGGAGCATAGATGCAAGGCAGATGAAAGTGTGTATGAATATGTTGCTGAACTAAGCACTTATTTTCATAGGTGGGTGAGTGGATATCAGGTCACTACTTTTGAAGGGCTGGCAGACTTTTTGGTGAGGGAACAAGCCCTTAGCACTTTGCCTGAGGACATGAGAATTTGGTTAGCTGATATACAATGCTCTACTGCAGGTGACTTGGAGAAGAAGGGAGACCTATAGCTAGCAAGCAGGGCATCACTGCACAAGAAAAGGATACCCAGTGCTGCTCATGAGTCTAAGGGACTGCCCCAACAGAGACTGCCAGTAGCAGGGGAAGCCATTAGTCCAGGTACATGTCCTCCTGGACCAAGTGTTATATGTTTTAAATGCAACCAGTGGGGCCATGTAGCATTTCGATGTCCACAAAGGCAAGGTGAGGAACAAAAAGTGGGAGAGCCAGTAAGTGGGAATGACAAAATTCCAGCAATAAGTTGTCCTGAGACAACAAGGGTACCAAACTACCACAATAGGTTATATCCTATCATAGTGAATGGGAAAGCAGTGCCAGTGGGGAGTCTTATTGGGTATTTGGAGAAAGAGGCAGAAACCAGCCCCAGACTGAGTGTAATCTCTGTGTGCTCTTAAGGGAAATTGTACTTTACTATATGTGTACTTGTCATCCACCCATTGTGTACATCCATGACTGTTGCCAGTGGTGAGGATTGAGACTCATTGATCACTGGGCCAGTGCAGGGGTGTCACACACTGCATGAAAAATTTCACTGGATTCAATGAGACACAGAGTGTGGGTGAACCCAGATGCTATGATTTATCATTACAGTGGCACTCCTTGAAGATGACAGATTGGAAGACTGACTATTACTTACATATACAGGATCTGATTGCAGAGTGTTGTAAAAATCCATAACCCAGTTCAGTAGATTTGACCTTGGACATGGATTTTTTAATACCATACCTGCTAGGGCCCAGAAGTGAAAGAGGAAGTAATCAGCAGGGTATAAAAGTAACAATTTTAACTTGATAATCAGCCAGCTATGAAATGTCTGCAGCATCAGAGGTGTTTATTCTCTCCTTAGCATATACGTGATATCACCATTAACATTAAACACATCCTTCCTGAAGTAGTACTCTGAACCAAAGTTGGTCCAGAAAGTAATGTAAATAAATTCAAAGTAATGAAACAAATTAAAGTGCTCACTACAGATATGGCTGGTGGACCCAGCAGACTTTCATATTCTACCTCATCTCCACTTTGCATGGTCAGATTTAGTCCTGGGAGAGAATGGTTTAATCATCACTGAGCTACCACTTATAGACCCCTGCTTACCCTGCCTGGCATTACCCCTCACAGACTCTTAACAACTTTTACCTCTGGGGTATGTTACTAATACGTGAACAGAACCAAGTCCAGTGGTTACTAGACTACTTGATATGTGACTAATGCTGAACTCTGGAGCCACAGACAGCACCAGTAAAATGTGTCCCAACATATGCGTAGATATACTCCAGTTCTGTGTGTCAAAATAGTGGACAGCCTAAATGTGAATTCTAGATCTGAGCTCGATGACAACTATAGCCATTGAGCTTGTGCCATTCAGTCTGACATTTGTTGTCTGAAAAAAAAAAGAATCTGTATTTATATACTACTTTATCTAAAGCACTGTATGCACACACAAACACATACACACTCCTAAGGGCTCTATACTGTAATCACGAAGATGAGATTTCAAGATTTCAAATAGCATAATTTTGAAATTTTTTTTCAGAAAGGCTGTGAACCATCCAACAGGCTTCACCCTCACACCCTCTAGCTCATTATATACTATAGCTGGAGTCATGTCACTGCACTTCAGAATAACGGCAAAAGCAAATTTAAAAACATCCATCTTGTTTGAAACTACGGCTCTGTGAAATTCTCATCCTCTAAATTACTCTGGTGAGTCACTGACAAGAGTGGTAGTGATACGAGTGATTGTGTAGCAGCACACAGCTTCATCATCATCATCATCAGAGTTAATCATAAGCTGTGATTCAGGAAGGGTTACTACAAGCAAGGAGCCTTAACATGAGTAGTCTTCCCCTCATGGTAGCTCTATTAAATATATAGACCACCCTACCTACTACTGAGGTGTTTTGCTTTTAGGAGCCTCAGCATGGAGGATGGTCCTGGTGGACAACTTGTATGATAATGAGGCAATGCGGGGGAGTGGTTAATGCTAATTAGCCATGTGCTCTCTCACCAAAAATGCCAACAGATCCTAATTTATACTATCAGTTCAAAGAATCACTCAACTGCATACATTTCCACAGTTTCAGGAAAATATTAACACACTCTCAAAAGACTGTGGTTATCCATTCACTAAAATGGAAGCAGCTGTGGTGCAGGTAAGTTCAAAGACATGGGGTTGGGTGTGTGTGTGTGTGTGTGTGTGTGTGTGTGTCTGTGTCTGTGTGTGTGTCTGTGTCTCCTTAAGTCTGATTGACTTGGGGGGTTATGTGTGTGAGTGAAGGGGGTTGCATCTGTAAGGCGATGCATGGCCCTCCAGGGTTAACAATACTAATGTCACAGGTCTGACAACATTACTGTTAAACAAGGGTGATTCAGAGCTATGCTGATGCATCAGTAATGAAGTCTTTCATGGACTCTAACCATAGCTGTCTCTGAAATGAATTTTCTCACCATCATATAAATTGACCTACCTGTGGTAGGCAATTTACACTGCAGTGAAAATCTTTCTGAATCCTAGGGTTGGTGTCTCATATCACAGTCAGACTGGTATATTTCTTAATTTACACTGTGTAGTGGTATTATTATTGCCTCCTCACTACAAAAGATACTTTAATTATTTTCTTTTTTTTAATTTATCCATGTCAGTAAATGTACATTTTTCCTCTATCAAATTACTATATACTTGCTATAAATCAATAAACTACTGGTTCTGATATTATAATTGGTTCTGGACTCCAAATTAAGTTATTTTCTATTAAGTATCATAGAGCTTGTTTTGTGGAAAGGTTATATGTTATCTTTTTGTTTTTCTGGATAATTTCTTTATCTCAGCTCTTGAAACAAAGCCAAGCAACTTCACCATGATAACAGAAAATGGAGTTAAGGTGTGTCTATTTTTTGAAGACTGAGTCTTTAAACTTGTAAAGATAAGAGAAAAGCACCCTGTTTGTCCATGAACCCTGCAATGCATCATTCCTGGGGATGCTGCCTTTGTTTCTTTTGCAAGATGTAGGAATTCACATAAACCTGTTTTCATAACTTGTTTATTTTCATTGTGTTACGCTGCAAATGTCCACTGCAGATTTTTCCAAAATGGCTTTTGTTAGTATAGTGTTATAATAGCAATGATGTGGTATGGCAGAGTGTGTCTGACTGTATGCTAAGAAAGAATGTGGTGTTACAGTACTCATTTTGTGGTTTGTACTGCCTGTGAAACTATGAGTGTTAGGACTGAATATGGTTTTACATTAATTATGCTCTGGTGTGTGTAGGACTGTATGTGTTGGCTATAGTAGTTAGGAGTAAATGGGGTATTACAGTATCAGAGTTGTGGTGTAATACTTTATGTGTAACTATGGGACTTAGGAGTGAATGTGGTGCTACAGTATCAGTGTTGTGGTGTAGTACTGCATGTGCAACTATGGAAGTTAGGAATGAATGTGATATTATATTATCAGTGTAGTGGTGTAGTACTGTATGTTTTGACTACAGGAGTTAGAAGAGTGAAGATGATGTAACAGTGTCAGTGTTGTTGTTTAGTACTGTATGTGTAACTATGGGAGCTGGGAGTGAATGTGGCCTTATAGTATCAGTGTTGTAGTGTAGTACTGTATGTGTAACTATGGGAGTTAGGAGTGAGTGTGGTGTTACAGTATTGGTGTTGTGGTGTAGTACTGTATGTGTAACTATGGGAGCTGGGAGTGAATGTGGTGTTACAGTATCAGTGTTGTGGTGTAGTACTGTATTTGTAACTATGGGAGTTAGGAGTGAATGTGTTGTTACAGTATTAGTGTTGTGGTGTAGTAGTGTATGTGTAACTATGGGAGTTGAGTGAATGTGGTGTTACAGTATCAATGTTGTGGTGTAGTACTATATACGTTGACTATTGGAGTTAGAAGTGAATGTAGTGTTACAGTATCAGTGTTGTGGTGTAGTACTATATGCGTTGACTATTGGAGTTAGAATGAATGCGGTGTTGTACTGTATGTGTAATTATGGGAGTTAGAAGTGAATGTGGTATTACAGTATCAGTGTCATGGTGTAGTACTGCATGTGTTACAGTAAAAGACAGCCCTGCACATAAGGCAATTGCATGGCTTGAACCACAATGTTAAAGACAGCAAAATAAGCCAGCAAACTGTGATGCTGAAACCAATGTATATAATTTATTACATGTCAACAAAAGAAATAAACAAACTGGTTTTGGCTAAATGTGTTACATAGCCTTCCTGCTAGGAGGAAGGCTATGTAACAAATTTAGCCGAAACCAGTTTATTTTTTGCTGACATGTAATACATTATTACATTGGTTTTAGAATCACAGTTTGCTGGCTTATTTTGCTGTCTTGTACTGTATGTGTAACTATAGCAGTTAGGTGTGAATGTGGTGTTACAGTATAAGTGTTGTAGTGTAGTAGTGTATGTGTAGCTATGGGAGTTAGGAGTGAGTGTGGTGTTACAGTGTCAGTGTTGTGGTGTAGTACTGTATGTGTGACTATGTGAGTTAGGAGTTAATGTGGTGTTACAGTACAGTATCAGTGTTGTGGTGTAGTACTGTATGTGTTGATTATAGGAGTTAGAAGTGAATGTGGTGTTACAGTATCAACGCCGTGGTGTTGGACATAGTTGCTTTAACAGAAACCTGGCTAAATAAAAACATAGCTAACTCAGAAGTTTTCCCTACCGGGCACAATATCATTAGACAAGACAGACCACTTTGTAAAGGGGGTGGAACTGCCTTACTGTATAAGTTCAACTTAACTTTATATCAAATACCAAACTCGTCCCCCTCCCCCAATAATTGGGACATACTTATCTCACAACCTTAACTTCACCCTAAAAAGGTCATCACCACAATTGTGATCTATGTTCCACCTGGTAATACACCTGCTAGCCTTGAAGACTTCTTATCCTGGTGTTCTTCCACATACTCACAAGAAACCCTTATTCTGGGGGATTTCAACCTAGATTGGTTCACCTGTATATCAGAGCCACCAAGTAATCTAATAAATCTCCATGGCTATCAGCAGCTAGCCCAAATTCCAACTAAATGTGATAAAATATCTAAAAGGGTCCTAACTAACAACCCCATATTGTTCCCCCACACAAGCAGTCTCCCAGACGCCTTAAGTGACCACAACATAATATACCTTATACATAGTAGAACAAGCATATGCCAATCCACTAACTATAAATCCACTAGAAACACAAAAAGTTCTCTCCTGAGGTCCTCAATACTTTACTCTGTAACTGTGACCTCCCTAAAACCCCTCCCACTTGACCAGGCTGTAGCATATTTCAACAAAACATTTCTTCAACACCTAGACACTGTCGCTCCATTGGGCAAAATTAAGGTTAGAACCTCTACAAACCCCTGGCTCAGTAAAGAAACCAAACAAATCCTTAAGTCTAGAGACACTGCCTGGCTTTACTATAAAAAAAACCCAAAGAAACACAAAGACTAACTAAGTACCAAGAACTGCGCAACTGTGCAAAAAATACATTAGGCTGGACAAAAAATCCTACTACACGACATTACAAACTAAATACCAACACAACCCCCCAAAATTTTGGAAAAATGTAAACCAGCTAGTAAAATCCACCCAAAAAGCTACCCCCAAACCAACCACCCCTGACACTAAAGTTCCCTTTGAAACACAATTCAACTCACACTTTGTGAACTCAATTCTATCCTTAGTATCACAGGACATTTCCAACCTCACTATCCCTCCCAACACAAGTAACACTAATACAAGCTTTACCCTCAAAACAGTTTCCACCACTTCAATCAAAAGCATGCTCTCCAACTAAAAACCTCATCAACAGCAGCCAACCTATTCCCCAGCTATTTCTTGAAACTCACAGCAGATGCTATTGCTATCCCAATCTCCACTCTCATAAACAGATCAGTTGTTGAAAACTATGTGCCCAAACTCTGGAAAATATCCTATGTTACACCCATACATAAAGGCGGGACCTCCACTGAACTTAATAACTACAGACCCATTGCTATACTCTCTTCCCTGGCTACAATCCTAGAAAAATGCATCCATACCCAGGTGCTAAAATATCTCCTAGACAGCAACATCCTGACACCTACTCAACATGGTTTCAGACCTGTCCATAGTACCACTACAGCCCTCCTCTGTTTCACAGACAGAGTAAATTGTCTCAAAAACGAAGGCCTGCAGGTGTCAACTCTTTTTTTTTTTTATATGTCCAAAGCATTTGACACAGTCTCGGACCAAATCCTGTTAAGCAAACTAAACCAATATCACCTGTCAAATTCCACTCTTACCTGGTTCCAAAGCTACTTAACTGACAAGTACCAAGCTGTGAAATGGGAAAATTCTCTCTCTCCTCAGCTGCCCATAACTATAGGAGTCCCACAGGGTTCTATCTTAGGACCACTACTGCTCACAATCTTCACAGATGACCTCCATACCTCCACACAGCATGCATCTATCATTCAGTATGCAGATGATACTACCTTAATCTGTGCTACACAAAACATTCCCACCCTCCTGCAAACAACTCAACTAGCATTCTCTGATGTTGAAAACTACCTTATCAAAGCCCAACTTATCCTCAATCCAAAGCAAACTCAGCTTATGATTATAACCAGTTCTAACAAAAACACTGATAACAGTCAATTCACTGTCTACTCCCCAAATGCTACTCCAATCACTCCAGTGGCACAGGCTACACTATTGGGAATAACCATAGACTCTCACCTAAAATTTGATAGTCATCAAAACTTAACTATTAAAAAGGTACATGCCAAACTGGGATCACTCTACCATATCAAATCATTTCTTACCAACAACACAAGATCAGCTATTGCTTGCTCCCAACTTCTATCCACCCTACTCTATGCATCTCCCATTCTGACTAATCACAACAAAACTGAACTAAGCAAAATGAAAAGCCTGCTATAACAGAATTGCCCACTTTGCTGGAAATTGTTCATATAGAACTCATCACTGTACTGCTTTGACACAGCTCCACTGGCTTAAACTGCCCAACCTCCTAACCTACATTCAGCTCTGCCTCTGTCATTCTATCTATTACCTCCCCATAAGTGTCCTGCTCTCAAAAACCTAGTACAACATCACTCAGCCAAAAGGCCTCTTAGATCATCAAGCAAACTACTACTAGAAGTCACCAACAGATACACTAGCTTTGGAGACACACTATATAGTAGTTCAGTGGCTAAAAAATGGAACTCTCTCCCCATTAGCATACAAAACACATCGTCCAAAGCCTCATTTAAAAAAAACCTCATTAGGCAACATCTCAAGCAAAGTTGATAGTGCCATGACTGCTACCCAGGCTAGTGAAAGCGGATAAGGTACACATACTAAACCTAGAGTACTTGATAATAGTTTTCACTCTTACTCACAAACACTGGCTAATGTACAGTGTATGTACTGTACCTGTGTAATATGTATGTATTCTACCTATGTTCCAGATTTCAGTTGTACACCACAAATCTATTAATTACCTTTATTTTTAAATTAATATTTTCTTGTTTGTTCTCTCCACTGCAACTGTTGATGTGCCGCATACCACTTTAAAAACATGTCTGTTATAATGTGTGTGTATACTGATCATGTCTAACTATCTAAATGTAGCTATAATTTTTCTATGTGGATCTTTTTTCCCCAGGCCTCTGCTGAAAAAGGGTCTTTTTGGCTCAGTCAGACACCCCTGGTTAACAAATGTAAAATAAAAGAAATAAATAGTATTATATGTGATGACTATGAGCATTAGGAGTGAGTGTGGTGTTACAGTATCAGTGTTGTGGTGTTGTACTGTATTTGTAACTATGGCAGTTAGAAGTGAATGTGGTGTTACAGTATAAGTGTTGTGGTGTTGTACTGTATGTGTAACTATGGGAGTTAGGAGTGAATGTGGTGTTACAGAATAAGTGTGGTGTAGTACTGTATGTGTAACTATGGGAGTTAGGAGTGAATGTGGTGTTACAGTATCAGTGTTGTGGTGTAGTACTGTATGTGTGACTATGTGAATTAGGAGTGAATGTGGTGTTACAGTATCAGTGTCATGATGTAGTACTGTATGTTGTGGCTATGGGAATTAGGAGTGAATGTGGTGTTACAGTATCAGTGTCATGATGTAGTGCTGCATGCTGTGGCTATGGGAATTAGAAGTGAATGTGATGTTACAGTATCAGTGTTGTGGTGTAGTACTGTATGTGTTGATTATAGGGGTTAGAAGTGAATGTGGTGTTACAGTATCACTGCCATGGTGTAGTATTGTATGTGATGACTATAAACGTAGGAGTGAGTGTGGTGTTACAGTATCAGTGTTGTGGTGCAGTACTTTATGTGTAATTATGGGACTTAGGAGTGAATGTTGTGTAACAGTATCAGTGTTGTGGTGTAGTACTGTATGTGTAACTCTGGGAGTTAGGAGTGAATGTGGTGTTACAGTATCAGTGTCATGGTGTAGTATTGTATGTGTAACTATGGGACTTAGGCATGAATGTAATATTACAATATTAGTGTTGTAGTGTAGTACTGTATGTGTTGATCATAGGAGTTAAAAGTGAATGTGGTGTTACAGTATCAATGCCGTGGTGTAGTAGTGTATGTGATGACTATAAGCATTAGGAGTGTGTGTGGTGTTACAGTATCAGTGTTGTGGTGTAGTACTGTATGCGTTGACTATGGGAGTTAGAAGTAAATGTGGTGTTACAGTATCAATGTTGTGGTGTTGTACTGTATGTGTAACTATGGAAGTTAGGAATGAATGTGATGTTACAGTATAAGTTTTGTGGTGTTGTAATGTATATGTAATTATTGGAGTTAGGAGTGAATGCAGTATTACAGTGTCATTGTCATGGTGTAGTACTGTATGTGTAACAAAGGGAGTTAGGTGTGAATGTGTTGTTACAGTATCAGTGTCATGGTGTAGTACTGTATTTGTAACTATAGCAATTAGGAGTGAATATGGTGTTACAGTATCAGTGTCATGATGTAGTGCTGCATGTTGTGGCTATGGGAATTGGAAGTGAATGTGATGTTACAGTATCAGTGTTGTGGTGTGGTACTTTATGTGTTGATTATAGGATTTAGAAGTGAATGTGGTGTTACAGTATCACTGCTGTGGTGTAGTATTGTATGTGATGACTATGAGCATAAGGAGTGAGTGTGGTGTTACAGTATCAGTGTTGTGGTGTAATACATTATGTGTAACTATGGGACTTAGGAGTGAATGTTGTGTAACAGTATCAGTGTTGTGGTGTAGTACTGTATGTGTAACTATGGGAGTTGGGCGTGAATGTGGTGTTGTAGTATCAGTGTACTGGTGTAGTACTATATGCTTTGATTACAGGAGTTAGAGGAGTGAATGTGATGTAACAGTATCGTGTCATGATATAGTATGTATGTGTAACTACGGGAGTTAGGAGTGAATGTGGTGTTACAGTATCAGTGTCATGGTTTAGTACTGTATTTGTAACTATGGGAGTTAGGAGTGACTGTAATGTTACAGTATTAGTGTTGTGGTGTAGTATTGTATGTAACTATGGAAGTTAAGAGTGAATGTGGTGTTACGGTATCAGTGCTGTGGTGTAGTACTGTATGTGTTGAGTATAGGATTTAGGAGTGAGTGTTGTGGTACAATATCAGTGTTGTGATGTAGTACTGTATGCATTGACTATGGGAGTTAGAAGTAAATGTGGTGTTACAATATCAATGTTGCAGTTTAGTAGTATATGCATTGACTATGGGAGTTAGAAGTGAATATGGTGTTACAGTATCAATGCTGTGGTGTAGTATTGTATGTGATGACTATAAGCGTAGGAGTGAGTGTGGTGTTACAGTATCAGTGTTGTGGTGTAGTACTATATGCATTGACTATGGGAGTTAGAAGTGAATGTGATGTTACAGTATCAGTGTTGTGGTGTTGTACTGTATGTGTAACTATGGAGTTAGGAGTGAATGTAGTGTTACAGTATAAGTGTTGTGGTGTTGTACTGTATGTGTAACTATGGGAGTTAGGAATGAATGTGGTGTTACAGTATAAGTTTTGTGGTGTTGCATGTGTAATTATGGGAGTTAGGAGTGAATGTGATATTGCAGTGTCAGTGTTGTGGTGTAGTATTGTATGTGTAACTATAGCAGTTAGCAGTGAGTGTGGTGTTACAGTATCAGTGCCATGGTGTAGTACTGTATGCATAACTATAGCAGTTAGGAGTGAGTGTGGTGTTACAGTATCAATGTTATTACTGTATGTGTGACTATGTGAATTAGGAGTGAATGTGGTGTTACAGTATCAGTGTCATTCTGTAGTACTGCATGTTGTGGCTATGGGAATTAGAAGTGAATGTGATGTTACAGTATCAGTGTTGTGGTGTTGTACTGTATGTGTTGATTATAGGAGTTAGAAGTGAATGTGCTTACAGTTTCACTGCCGTGGTATAGTATTGTATGTGATGACTATGAGCATTGGGAGTGAGTGTGGTGTTACAGTATCAGTGTTATGGTGTAGTACTCTATGTATAACTATGGGACTTAGGAGTGAATGTTGTGTAACAGTATCAGTGTTGTGGTGTAGTACTCTATGTGTAACTATGGCACTTAGGAGTGAATGTGGTGTTACAGTATCAGTGTCATGATGTAGTACTGTATGTGCAACTATGGGAGTTGGGAATGAATGTGGTGTTACAGTATAAGTGTTGTGGTATTGTACTGTACGTGTAACTACGGGAGTTAGGAGTGAATGTGGTGTTACAGCATAAGTGTTGTGATGTAGTGCTGTATGTGCACCTATGGGAGTCAGGAGTGAATGTAGTGTTACAGTATAAGTGTTGTGGCGTACTGTATGTGTAACTATGGGAGTTAGGATTGAATGTAACTATGGGAGTTAGGATTGAATGTGGTGTTACAGTATCAGTGTCACAGTGTAGTAGTGTATGTGTAGCTATGGCAGTTAGAAGTGAATGTGATGTTACAGTATCAGTGTTGTGGTGTAGTACTGCATGTGTAACTATGGGAGTTAGGAGTGAATGTGGTGTTACAGTATTAGTTTCATAATGTAGTACTGTATGTCGTGGCTATGAGAATTAGAAGTGAATGTGGTGGTATAATAGCAGTACTGTGTGAGATTGTGGAAGTTAGGTGGGGATGCTGTGCAGGTGCAGGTATGGTGTTGTAGTGCTGACTGTGTAACTATGGGATTTAGCAATTATTATAGTACCAGTGAAAGTTAGTTGTGAATGTGGGAGTTTATAATGCTGGTGCTGCAGAGTAGTACTGTGTGAGTTATTATGGGAGTTTGGAGGAGAGCGTGTGGTGTTATAGTGCTTTAGTGTGTGTGTGTGTGTGTGTGTGTGTGTGTGTGTGTGTGTGTGTGTGTGTGTTTGTGTGTAATTATGGGAGTTAGGGGTGAATATAGTATCGTGGTTCTATGACCACATGTAAGTGTGACAGCTAGGGTTGAATGCACCAAACTTGTGGAAGTGTACTGTGTGTGCAGCTTTGGGAGGTAGTAATCAATGTGACATTCTAGTGCTGTGGTTATGGTGTAATATTGTTTGTGTGACTATTTTATTAGGAATGAAAGTGGTGTTATTGTATCATTGTTGTGGTCCTGTACTGTTGGCATGACCATAGGAATTAAGTGTGAATATGGTGTTACAGAACTGGTATTGTGCATTGCAGTTTCTTTCCTTGTGAATGTGTGAGGTAGCAGTGGCTGTAATATTAAGCAGTTGTGGTGCGGTGGTGTCCTTCTGACTGCAGAACTTGGCACTGAATGCACTGCTGTAGTATCAGTGTTGTGGTGGGTCTCCACTATTTAAGAAACTAGGCTACTAGATCAGTGAGACTTGATCAGCTGACCATCATGTATGGATCAAAGGAAGGCAGGGCTTATGGCAGCCACAGTGCTTTTGTTATGTCTGTACCAGTTCTGAGTAAGCATGCAGATACACTTGCCAGTCCACAGCTCAAAACCTCTGTGTTTCATCACCTTATGTTTCATTTGTGGGCTGACCATTGATTCCCCTATTTATCAGTGGAAAGCCTCCAGCCACTCAGTTTCCTACTAGTAGCCAGCTCTCCAACATCTGGATACCTAGCTGAACCCAGGTAACCAGCATCAATGGCAAGTCCTTTTTCTATTCTAGGATTTAGTGTTAATGCTGATGCTGTACTCCAAGTTGTGGTCAAGCCTACATGGAGCAATTGCCTTATATGATTACATTTTTGGCTTGGAGTTCTCCAGCTAAAGTGCTCTGGCCTGTTTACATAAAGATCCTGTTATAAACTGGATACTGTTTATCATTTAAGTTATTTTTACCCTACCACCCTCCCTCCCAGCAGCTGACTATTAGCTGCCACCAGCTCCTGTCCTTGTTCCCCAGGATTACAGGACCCTCCTTAGTCTTCCCTGGGCTCAATCCAACCCTCATCCAGGGCTGTGAGAAGATCAAGTATGCTGGTGCATCATCCCTGTACTGCTAGGGAGTGGGCCCTAACCCCCCGAACCTACTGCAGTCTTCTGAGCTCAGCAGTGGCTACCTTTGGGGGGGTACATCTGAGGTTCAACATAAGTGCAACCTCCTAGCCAAGAAGTATATCCCCTGCAGCATAGAACTTAGTAAGCCCTTAAGTGCAACCTCTTGACTAAGAGGTATATACCACCTGGTGCATGGAGCTCAGTAGGCCCTTAAGTGCAACTTCCTGAATAAGAGGCACACCACCTGCAATATGGCTTTCAATAGGCCCATAAGTGCAACCTTCTGAATAACACTTATGCCTTCTGCACCATGTAGCTCAGTAGGTCCTTAATGCTGCTTACTCAGACTCTCCCCCAGAATAAGTGAGCCAGTATCAACCACTCACTGCCATCCCCCCCCCATGGCCCCTCCAGCTTCCATGCCAGGGTGCAGTAAGGGCATTAGCTTTCTGTGCCAAAGGGCTACAGTATCACTTAAGTTATTGTCATCAGATATGCTTTGGAGATGCAACTACAGTGGTTTCAAAAATTACCTCAGAGAATTACAACATTGTTTCACCCTACTTACACCGACAAGCTTAGACTTACTTCTTGCATAGCTTGTTCATCATCTTCATTTTCCATATCTTTGTTGGCCTTATCAAAATTTCCAGGCTGGCAGTGCAAATCTTTGTTTCCACTCTCTTGTCTGCCTGCATAATCCTTATTGTTTGCTTCTTTGGTTATGCCATGATTTGACTGTTCTGCAGAACTTTGTCTCACCTTCTCATGTTGTGCAACACAGTAACTTTGTCCCGCTTCTAGGTTGTGTCCTTTTACACTATCATCTTTTTCTTCCTTGAGTTTTATAGGGTCAGACAAAGGATCTCCAAGTGACAAGTCATTGTCTTCATTTATCATGTCAGACGTTTCTGTGAGTTGCTTTTCGGCATTTTCTTGAACATCATTTGCAATGGTAGAACTGCTGCTATCCATTGCAGAAGTTGCAAGACTTAGCCTGGGAACTTCAGACTCATCAGAATAAGAAACTGTTTCTAAGGCTACTGCAATGGATTCATCAGTGGTTTTCTCAGCTTCCTCACTTGGAAGAGTGTCCTCTGTATAATCTTCATAAACATCCAGTGTGTTACCTGTGAGAGTGTCTTCTGCAGAATCTTCAGAAACTATCATTATGTCACCTGTGGGGTCATACTCCGAGTCGGATGTTTCTGAATGTTCTGTTCCTGGAGAAGCATCTTCAGGAGTCCCAATAATACTTATTTCTGTATCTGCAGTGTCTTCCTTTGTACTCACATCGAGGTCCCCATTAACTTCTTCATTTAAGTGGTCATTTGTTAGACTCTGTCCCTCTAGTTCTTCATCTGCAGTCATGAATGGATATTGTGGCTTATCTGTACATTCATTTGATTCTGTGTGCACCTCAGAACTTGCTTGTAAAATTATTACTTCTTCATCTGCTTCTACAAGGAATGAGCAATCATCAACATCTGCATGGTCTTTTTTGTCCTCAGAGGAATTCTGGCCTTCAGAAAAGTGTTCTGTTAGTAGTTCTGAACCTTTATACTCAGTTATTTCTTCCTCTTGAGATACATTATCTCTTTCTGTGTCTTCATTATACTCATACTCATAGTCTGGGAAGAACTCTGCTTCTCCCTCTTCATCTGAAGAATCCTCTGTTTCATCTGAGGAATATTCTTCTTCATCTGAAGCAATACTGACTGCCTCCCCTTCTGTGTTTGTGCACAATGAATCAGCACTCTGTACTTCCTGATTGAGATATGACTGTATTTCTCCTCTCATGCACTCTTTGCTTTTATTTGGATGGTGTCCCACTTCAGTACAGAGGTCCTCATGTTCATGTACACTAAGTGCAGTAAACTCTTGTTCTGTTTTAGCCATTATATTTATATGTTTATTCTTGACTTCTTTAAGGGGAATGTTATTTCCTTTCCAGTTTAAGAAGCTTTTTCAGATGTAAATATTGTTGAGCTAAAAACATAACCAAAACAAGTGATGTTACTAACTGAATGTTAAGTGCACTCGTAAATACTTGCTCTGAAAAAAAAAACAGTTGCGAGCATAATACATTTTTTTCCTTTTACCCATACCCCTTAACATCAGCTTTAATTAAGCTTCTGTTTGAGCTCTATAACATCATTCTTCAGTTCTACTAAAATTATTTCTTGTAGATTTACTTATACATTCCCACTGTCTGGGATGGAATTTTCCTTTCTATTGTATCATACCCCCCCCCCCCCATGGCCATAAAGTGTATAAGAAGGAGTTTTTGCAATATTACTACTGGCCAGACATTGTAGATGACATGAGAGGGCATGACAAGGCATGTGAGTACACCTTTGTGAAAAAGGTTGGAAAGGCAGGATACAAAGCTATGGCTGCTTTGGTGCCTCTGTGTATTTTTGAAGAATTGTTCCAAAAAATTAGCCATGGATTTTGTAGGATCTTGTACCACCTCAAGTACCATGGGTACGTGGTATATCTTGGTAGTGGTAGACCTAGCTACTAGGGACCCTGATGCTGTGGCATTGTTGCCTGTTGAGGCAGAAAATGTGCACATGCTCTATAAGAGATCTTCAGCAGGGCGATCTTTTCCAAGGAAATGCTGACAGATAGAGGAGCTAACATCATGCCCTACCTGCTGACCTGTTTCTGGAAGCATTGTTCAGTAAAGTTGTTAAAAACTGTCCTCTACCATCCACAAATAAATAATTTGGTGGAATTGTTTAATTCTACAATAGCTTCTTCACGATTCAGTAACTTTATGGTTATAGAGTTAGGGGAGCCCTAGACATAATTCATGGTAAGTGGGATGGGGTGAGGGCAGACAGAATTTCTAAATAATGGTAGGCTAATTGAGACTCCCACAATGAGTCTGTAGGAAAATGTCTGGTACAACTGGATAGCTAGAGACCAAGAATACATGCTTAGACAAAATGTAATGGTCTTTATTCCTGTCAATAGAATATGCTGCAGCAGGCAGCATGAGATGGTTGTTTCACTGTTGTGAGAAAGGTAAGCAATGTTAATTTACTCTTGGAGTTTCCAGTCAGGAGATACAAACACAAACCCTACCACATTAACATGATGGAGGGATGTTGGTACTTAGTATTTGCAACAGGTTACAGGAGGAATCAGAGAGAGATCTTACGGTAGATATGGGTTACAGGAGGAATCAAAGGGAGATCTTATGATAGACATGAGTTACAGGAGGAATCATAGGGAGATCTTGCAATAGGAATGGGTTACAGGAGTAATCAGAGGGAGATCTTACGGCAGACATGGGTTACAGGAGGAATCAAATGGAGATTTTATGGTAGACATGGGTTATAGGAGGAATCAGAGGGAGATCTTATAGTAGACATGGGTTATAGGAGGAATCAGATGGAGATCTTATGGCAGACATGGATTACAGGAGGAATCAAAGGGAGATTTTATGGTAGACATGGGTTATAGGAGGAATCAGAGGGAGATCTTATGGTAGACATGGGTTACAGGAGGAATCAGAGGGAGATTTTATGGTAGACATGGGTTATAGGAGGAATCAGAGGGAGATCTCATGGTAGATATGGGTTACAGGAGGAATCAGAGGGAGATTTTATGGTAGGCATGAGTTACATTAGGAATCATAGGGAGATCTTACTGGAGAAATGGGTTACAGGAGTAATCAGAGGGAGATCTTACGGCAGACATGGGTTACAGGAGGAATCAGAGGGAGATCTTAAGGTAGACATGGCTTACAGGAGTAATCAAAGGGCAATCTTATGGTAGACATGAGTTACAGGAGGAATGAGAGGGAGATCTTACGGCAGACATGGGTTACAGGTGGAATTAGAGGGAGATTTTTATGGTAGACATAGGTTATAGGAGGAATCAGAGGGAGATCTCATGGTAGACCTTCACAGTGAAGGTCAGTCTGATGCTTCAGAAGATGAAGTAGTACAATCATACTGACTATTAATGACCCATGTTCTGGAAATCTATACAGTACAACAACAATTTGTGGTAATTTTCAGTACTAAGACAGGGTATGCACAATAGGTGGAGTATCATGCCTACTCAGGGACCCAGCAGCAAATTGGTCAGGCTCCTTACAGTATGACTGAGCAAGTCAAGCAGTCCATGTGGGAGGACCTGCAGATGATTGTAGAGCTTGAGGGACTCCCCCTGGGCCTCAGCAGTAGTGCTAGAACCAGAAAAAAGGGTTGGAGTGCCAAGTTCCATGTAGAGTACAGACAATTAAGACAGTCACACAGAATCAGATGCTTACCCAATGCCAGGAACAGATGAAGATTTGGAGTAGTTAGGTGAAGAAAAATATCTTACTATTACTACTGACCTAAGGCTTACTGGCAGGTACTTTTAATACTCATGAAAAGGGAGGGGTCATCTCTTGTCAACCCAGATGGACTATACAAATTCACCAGGATGCTCTTTGGGATAAAAAATGCCCCAGCAACTTTTCAAAGACTTGTAGATTGCATCCCAACAGGAGTTGAAGAGTATACTCTTGCTTATGTACACAGCACTGGTGTCTATATTTTGTTTTGGTAGTAACAGAGTCAGCATGTCAGGGAGATGCTAAGCAGACTTTTTAGGGCAGAGTTAACCATTAATATAAATAAACATCAGACATGAATGGCAGAAATCTCTTACTTTGGCCATTGAGTGGATGGTGGTAAAAATGTTACAAAGTGTTTAGACAACAAATTCAGGAACTTAGAAAGGTTATTTTGGATTTTATCATGGGAAAGTTGGAATCAGAGACTCTTGTAGCAGATATTAAGCAATCTGCAATCTAATTCTTCCTTGAATGCTATTAAACTTGTAGCATACCTTTTTGTTAGTACCCATTTCCAAATGTGAGGTACTCTGAGAGAGTAAAATTAAACATTTTCTTAGTTAAAGTGCTACAATAAATTGTTATACCTAGATGCAAAAGTCACCCCACAGTAATGTGGCTAACCTATTGTTATGTGAACATTTATTTTGTAGTATAAAATAGTATGTAAAAACAAGTAATGGGAGAGCACTAAGGCAGATAGCAGTACCTCGCATAAGCAGTCCAAAATCCAGGAAAAACTTTTTCAAAGGTTTGCATTTCACTGAGTAACAGTATCAAAAATGTTCTATTCAAACAATCCTTCCATACAGCAATAACAATCCACAGGCAGTCTTCACTTCACCAGGGATGAACCAAGCATGAATCCAGCAATGTGTTACGATCAAAAGAGCTTTATTTAATCATAAGGCTAGCCCTTTCTCCCATAGGGCTTCCTCAGGCCAATAACTTTTTTTCATCAAATTCAATACCTATATATACATACTATTACCTAACTAATGCTGATGTCACATCTTGCCATTTAATTAATTAACTCATACGACCAGTTATATACAATTTAACTTCAGATGGTGTATCAGTATGATCAATCATATATTCTTTCTAATGTTGCACATCAACATAATAAAATAAGTTTAGTTAAAAATCCTTAAAAATGCTCTTTTAATTTTATTATATCTGTATATAAAATATATTATATAAAAATAAATACACAATGTTAGTTTATTGCACTTCATATAAAAAATGAAAGTAAAATACTTCCTTATGTATCCATAGATAAATTTAATTCAGAGTGTATAAAAATATATAAAAATATATTACACAGAGGAATACTTCATAGCTTTCTACCCTTTAATACTGGTCTAATGGGTATTCTATCATTTAGCCCCGGAGCACGCAAACCTTTGGTCGGCTCTTAGTCTAATAATCCACTTGGTTTCATTCTGCTCAGTCTTATTTGATACATCTCCCTGTCTAATAGTTACATTATTATTCTGGATAACCATGAACTTGAATGTATGTTCCATGGAAGTATCCAGTATATGTTTTGATAGCGCATTGTTATGTGGTTTAATTCTGATGTTATATAAACATTCTCTGATACGGTCTCTTAGTTGTCTATCTGTCTTACCTACGTAGAATGCTAAACAGCACCTACAGGTAGCAAGGCAGACGACGTGGGCCGTATCACAGGTAGCTTGTGCAGAGAATGTATAACATTGATGTGTGGTTGGATGTATAAACCTTGCTGTATCATCGATAGATGAACAATATTTACATTTATAGCATGGTTTTGTTATTCCAGCTTGATGATTAGACTGATGTTCATTTTCTAATTTATTTGGACCGCATAACATCCTATATAAATTTAATTTATTTTTATATAGGAATTTAGGCTGATCACCTACTAGGTTTTATATACTGGGATCCACTGTCACTATATCCCAGTATTTCTGGTAAGCATTTCTTATTCCCATCACATCCTGAGTATGATATATGGATATCATAATTTCTTCCAACATATAATTTTTGTCATTATTTTTATTTTTATTTTTATCATTTTGAATTTTTATGAATTGAGTATTAGTGCTCCTATCAGCAAAATAGGGGTACGCTATACTTTCTCTCATTACATCTATAGTTTGAAGTCCTTCACTTATTTCTTCTAATTTATAAGATCTATCCAACAATTGTTGTTTCAGGTTACATAATTCATTCCTATACCCTGTATCAGTTGAATTCAAACGTGAAACCCTCATGGCTTGTCCTTTAACTATATTCTTAAAAATGAACCCAGGATGCATACTAGTTCTATGCAATAATGAATTTCTGTGGCAGGTTTTTCTATATACTCCAGTGTTTAGTAGGCCACTACTTAGCCTTTCTATATATACATCTAGATATGATATAAATTTCTTGGAGACTGCCATAGTAAATTTCAGATAATATGTAAGTGAATTTATCTGTTCCAGAAATTATTTAAGCTCTACCTCTTCTGATTTCCAAATAAGGAAGAGGTCATCTACAAAAGGATTGTTTGAATAGAACATTTTTGATACTGTTACTCAGCGAAACGCAAACCTCTGAAAAAGTTTTTCCTGGATTTTGGACTGCTTATGCGAGGTACTGCAATCTGCCTTAGTGCTCTCCCATCTCCCATCTGATGCTTACCCAATGCCAGGAACAGATGAAGATTTGGAGTAGTTAGGTGAAGAAAAATATCTTACTATTACTACTGACCTAAGGCTTACTGGCAGGTACTTTTAATACTCATGAAAAGGGAGGGGTCATCTTTTGTCAACCCAGATGGACTATACAAATTCACCAGGATGCTCTTTGGGATAAAAAATACCCCAGCAACTTTTCAAAGACTTGTAGATTGCATCCCAACAGGAGTTGAAGAGTATACTCTTGCATATGTACACAGCACTGGTGTCTGTATTTTGTTTTGGTAGGAACAGAGTCAGCATGTCAGGGAGATGCTAAGCAGACTTTTTAGGGCAGAGTTAACCATTAATATAAATAAACATCAGACATGAATGGCAGAAATCTCTTACTTTGGCCATTGAGTGGATGATGGTAAAAATGTTACAAAGTGTTTAGACAACAAATTCAGGAACTTAGAAAGGTTATTTTGGAGTTTATCATGGGAAAGTTGGAATCAGAGACTCTTGTAGCAGATATTAAGCAATCTGCAATCTAATTCTTCCTTGAATGTTATTAAACTTGTAGCATACCTTTTTGTTAGTACCCATTTCCAAATGTGAGGTACTCTGAAAGGGTAAAATTAAACATTTTCTTAGTTAAAGTGCTACAATAAATTGTTATACCTAGTTGTCCATTAGTGGGATGCAAAAGTCACCCCACAGTAATGTGGCTAACCTATTGTTATGTGAACATTTATTTTGTAGTATAAAATAGTATGTAAAAACAAGTAATGGGAGAGCACTAAGGCAGATTGCAGTACCTCGCATAAGCAGTCCAAAATCCAGGAAAAACTTTTTCAAAGATTTGCATTTCACTGAGTAACAGTATCAAAAATGTTCTATTCAAACAATCCTTCCATACAGCAATAACACAGCAATAACAATCCACATGCAGTCTTCACTTCACCAGGAATTAACCAAGCATGAATCCAGCAGTGTGTTATGATCAAAATAATTTAATCATAAGGCTAGCGCTTTCACCCATAGGGCTTCCTCAGGCCAATAACTTTTTTTCATCAAATTCAATACCTATATATACATACTATTACCTAACTAATGCTGATGTCACATCCTGCCATTTAATTAATTAACTCATACGACCAGTTATATACAATTTAACTTCAGATGGTGTATCAGTATGATCAATCATATATTCTTTCTAACGTTGCACATCAACATAATAAAATAAGTTTTTTTAAAAATCCTTAAAAATGCTCTTTTAATTTATTATATCTGTATATAAAATATATTATATAAAAATAATCTCCAAACCAGGTATCAGCACTCGAAAAAACAAGTAAATGAAAAAACAGTGCCAGCAAACGTTCGAACTCCGTTCCAGCAGTTTATTAAAACAATGGTGTAGACAAATCAAATCAAGCACAAATTCTATTGTTAACGCTTTTTAAAAACTAGAATCAACCTGTGTTTTCGTCCTCTGATCACCTACTTGGTTTAATATACTGGGATCCACTGTCAATATATCCCAGTATTTCTGGTAAGCATTTCTTATTCCCATCACATCCTGAGTATGATATATGGATATCCTAATTTCTTCCAACATATAATTTTTATCATTATTTTTATTTTTATTTTTATCATCTTGAATGTTTATGAATTGAGTATTAGTGCTCCTATCAGCAAAACAGGGGTACGCTATACTTTCTCTCATTACATCTATATTTTGAAGTCCTTCACTTATTTCTTCTAATTTATAAGATCTATCCAACAATTGTTGTTTCAGGTTACATAATTCATTCTTATACCCTGTATCAGTTGAATTCAAACATGAAACCCTCATGGCTTGTCCTTTAACTATATTCTTAAAAATGAACCCAGGATGCATACTAGTTCTATGCAATAATGAATTTCTGTGGCAGGTTTTTCTATATACTCCAGTGTTTAGTAGGCCACTAGGTAGCCTTTCTATATATACATCTAGATATGATGTAAATTTCTTGGAGACTGCCATAGTAAATTTCAGATAATATGTAAGTGAATTTATCTGTTCCAGAAATTATTTAAGCTCTACCTCTTCTGATTTCCAAATAAGGAAGAGATCATCTACAAAAGGATTGTTTGAATAGAACATTTTTGATACTGTTACTCAACGAAACGCAAACCTTTGAAAAAGTTTTTCCTGGATTTTGGACTGCTTATGCGAGGTACTGCAATCTGCCTTAGTGCTCTCCCATTACTTGTTTTTACTTACCATTTTATAGAAGGGAGAAGCGTTCACGAAGCGGTTGTTTTGTTTTTGGTATAAAATAGTATGTGGTCAACCTATAAGATAGTGACCTTATAATTAATGTTCCTTGCTAACCTTATTTTTAATAGAAGATTTTTGGATACTTCCTAATGTTTTAATAGAGACAATATTGTATATCTAGACACTTTCTCAATAGTATGTGTACTAATCAAAGACTTAGTTATTAGTGTTTTAGGTTCACTCAAGGTAACTGTCTGCAAAATATTTTTCATAGTGATGTAATACCTCCTGATTTATATTTTCCACATCTACACTGAATTTCAGTGCCCTAACAAAGGTTAATCCATTAGTCCTTATATGCTTTGAGAGAGGTGTTGTCTGATTATTAACAGAATGTGGATATTTTTTGTTGAAATTTCTAAATGTATAATAGTGCATTTTTGGTGCTAAAATATACACCATTATGTATGGACCATGTGTGCGGTGGTGGTGCTGCGGTAGCATTGTCGCCTCACTGTAAGACGTTGTCCTGTTCGATTCTCAGCTAGACCATCTTCTATGTGGAGATATGCGTGAATGGGCCTACCTTCGTTGAAGGTTGTGCGTCAGGGCCGGCAACTCAGCAAGTAAAAATCTACTGCCAATCATTAGCGGACCGGAGTTCCGCTGTGGCAACCCCTAACCGGGAAAAGCCAAAAGACACAACAACATTTATGGACCATGTGTATAGAGTCCAACTAA